>NC_143264.1:64748964-65052625 GCF_984573655.1 Nuphar pumila | reverse complement strand
TATATATATATATATATATATATATATATATATATATATATGTGTGTGTGTAATTATTTATTTATAGTTATAGTTATTGGTATTAAAAAATAAAATTTTCAAAATATCATCAGATTTTTCCGCACCGATGTCTTCCCGAGATTTGCAACTATGGTTAGGAAATGATCCGCTTTGGTATATGAAATTACAATTAACCCAACCTTTTTGGTCGTTGAGCCTATATAAAACAACATGCGTAATGCTACCGAGACCATAGAAGTGGGAATTTGACTCAGTTTTCCTCTTTGCCCTGGTTTTGTTAATAAAGACACTGTAAAATGGGCTTGGTGGGAAGTCTCCACCAATGTCCTCAGGAGTTAGGACTATGATGACGGGAACTTGATGTCCGATCCAATGGACTACAAGATAATTTCACTTCATTCCCAGATTTTTGTTGGCCATTCCTATACATTCTCTATCTCTCCTGTTGATGAATATAAAGGGTTGGATTCGGTTCCAGTTGGGATTACTAAATCTGATCTAAGCAGATATTGCCTAATCCCACTCGGAGTCTAAAGGGAAAACCCGAAACTTGTTCTGGATCCGACTAGCTAATCGGACATATCTTTATATCTATTCGGCTTCAGACTATCCATCACCTCCGGATTCAGTTCTGATTTTGATCAGGAATCAAATGTAAAAAACGGTAGATTATTAATTGGATTTTGCATCATCTATATAATCTGTCTCAATGGATTCAGGTTTGGTGGGATATTTGACCCGAAATCACTCCGTTGACATCCTTACCCCCTATTTCTCCAAGTTCAAAAGCATAAAAATCAGGTGGGCCATGTCAAGCCTTAAAGTCCTGCTAAGTAATCAAGCATTCAGTTGATTATGGAATTGAATGGTATGCAGGCAATGCGATTGTCGAGATCTGAAAACAATTGTGATTTACAACTCAAGAAAGAATAGAGCAACTTTGCTAACTCATTCAACGTCACTTAGCATGATGGGGACTTAGGTGTTGTTTGACAATTGGTGCAACTTGTCCAAGACGAGTTGCCTGGACAAAATAGTCACACCCCGTTTGTCCTGAAAAAACAGGGATGCTAGTTAGGCAGAAGGGACCCATATTTTTTTCTTTTTCTTCTATTGCGATGCGCACGTGGGGTTAGTGGTATTGGGCCCACCAGTTAAAGTCACCCTCACATCGGTGCCAGTCGAAACCGGGACAACCCTAGGATTGCTGCCAGACTATGCTCACTCCTCTTGATCACTTGAAAAGTATATCTTATTAATTATTATTGCATTGTTGACAGTAGTAAGAGATGTAGAGTGGAAGGAAATGATTTATTCCTCTTGATAATTTCATACAAGTCAAAAATATGATTTAAAAGGGAAAGCATATTTATGCCAGACAAGTTGTAGTTAAAACCCAACAAGTTGCAGTTAAAACCCAAGTGAGGCGAATTTGAGTCACGCATGGGTCTTACCTAGATCCAACTCATTTTCTTCTTCGATAGAACCTTGGGCCATATTCAGGTCATGCGCAAGTGACTTAGGTCTTTACAAAAAAACAGTTTTGCACAAAAGTGAAGTCTTTCTGATAGGAGCTTCATTCGTCAAGTAAAATCATGATCGAGGTATGACAATAAAATCATATCAGCGATTTAGAGTTGATCTTCATTTGAACGCTTATTTACGCGCACTATATGTAGTATAAGTAGAAGCATGTGCTTTATATAGCAGTGGCGTAAAGGAGTGTATATACATATTGTTCGGGGGGTGAAACCGAACAAAATATCTTACATATATAATTACAGAAAGCAGGAGCCTTGGCATCGTTCGACGCGATGGCAAGACAAAATGCGTAATGTAAGTGTATAATGTAAATTATATAAAGCAAGAGCCTTGGCATTATATAACGTGACGTCAAGACAAAATACAATATACACGAGAATCTATATCCAACGATATTCGTAAGGCAAGCGCGTGAACACCGAAGTGTCTTAGAAGGTTCAACCAAGAACTAAAGCAAGATATCATTTTTAAGAATGCATATACTGTGCATTAAAATATATATATCCGACGATAGTCACAAGGTGAGCACGTGAACACCGAAGTGTCTTAGAGGGCTCAACCAAGGACTAGGGTATATACTACTTCAGAAGGTATACGCCATATACAAACAAGAAAATACTTGAGAGAGATAAATCAATGAAGCGAACTTAATCTTGATAAAAAAAAAAACGACTCTGAAACGCTCTGACTACTTCGAATAAGGTTTGATCCTTCCTTCAAGAGGTCAAACTAGGTCAGATGAGTTCGACCTAGTTGAGAAAGAAGAAGAGCAAGTCAAGTTGTTAAACCTAAGCGGTTTGAACCAAACTGAGTTCGGTCCAAGTTAACTGGGTCAAGCATGTTCAGACTTAGCGCAAGTAGGTTGGGTCTGGGTCAAGCGAACCAAACTAGGCTTTGAGACCAAAAAGGACTTTGACTTTGACTAAACCCAACTAGGTTCAAGTCAAGTCAAGTGGGTTTGAACTAGGTCAGGTGGGTTCAGACCGGGTCAGGTAGGCTCAGACCCACTCAGGTTAGGCTAGGCTAGGCTAGGTAGGGAAGGTTTAGGAGAGAGAGGGGGGGTCGACTTTTATGAAAGGAGAGAGAGTGGGGAGGGCTATTTATAGCCCAAACCCACCTCTTTGGATTTTTCTAGAAAAATCCAAAGGTCTTCTTTCCCCTTCTTGCCCTTGCTATTTTAGAAATTCCAAGAGGTTCCTTTGTGTGGGGCCCATCTGGAATATTCTATGAAATATTATGTGGGTCCCACAAGATATTTTTTGAGGAATACTTTTGTAGGTTCCACCAACATTTTCGTGGGACTCGCAAAACTTTCAAGTTTTCGCCAATTTTTCTGAAAATTTCTGAGTATGCCATTCTCTTCGTACTGACGTAACTAAGAAAGTTGGCTCGTACAAATCTCTTAATTTTATTCAGGAGAGAAGTTATGACTCTCTGACTATTTGAGCATATATTCGTGAATATATGAATATCCTAAGTATAATTGGTTCGTAGAAATCGATTTGTTTCGCATTTCGAGTTCGAATGTTATTTTTACTTAAAAATGCCTCATGAATTTATTCTGAAAGATACTGAAAAATTGTGGGTCTTACAAAGAGAGAGTTGGTGGCCGATAGAAGTTAGTGGACGTCAGTTCGAAGGGAAAAACCATAGGGTGCATGTGGTCGGGTCACAGAGGTGGCCAATTATCCTCGCTCGTTTATCGAGGTAAAGAGGGGAGAGAGAGAGAGAGAGGCGGTGGCCAGTGGTGGTCGGAAGTTCGGAGGGTGCTGGTGGTGGGGTCCTGCTGGTGGTTGGCGATCCTCACCCATTCACCAAGGTAAAGAGGCGAGCGAGAGAGAGAGAGAGAGAGAGAGACGATGCTGGTGGCCGATGGGTGGCAGTGGCCAATAGTTCAAAGAGTGTAACCAAAGGGCACTAGTGGCCAGGTCGCAGTGGTGGCCAGTGGTCCTCACTCGTTCACCAGTGTAAAGAGGAGAGAGGGAGAGAAATAGAGAGAGAGACGGGCAAAACATATTTTAATTCGGGTTTTCTATTGGTGCACTTTTTATGTGTGCCAGAAAAACATTCTTTTTATTGATGCACTTCTTCATTCTATTGAAAAAAAATTGTTTTTACTGGTGCACTTTTTCATTCCACCAGAAAAAAAAATCTTCAATGATACAATGATGTGTGCCAGAAAAAATTAATTATATTGGTGCAGTATATATAGCGCTAATATGTCATTTTTCACTAGCGCTAAGAAAAATAGTGCTAGTAAAAGTGTTCTTTTACTGAGAAGCCAAGAGTGATGTGTAACACCCCGAAATTTTGAACTTGTAAAATTTTTAGAAGAACTTAAAAGAGACTAGAAATCCTTATTTTTCAGAGTTTTGACTTAGCAAATCAACAAAAAATGATTCTTTTTTAAATAACAAGTAAGCAAACCTTGGGCGCATTACTGCGGACCTTCCGTTTCATAACGAAATTGCATCATTGAAACAACATTTGAAGCCATATGCATAAAAAGGAAATTTCAATTTATACAAAAATGGGATTTTCTGAGGATACTCTTATACGAAAGTAAACTAAAAGAGTATATCCAGGATGCGAGAAGCTAAGAGAAACAATGGGATCTTGATGCCATCACCTGTCACTCAGACCTAATCAACACTTGTACCCATAAAATGAGTCAGATTTATGAAAAACTGTTAGGTGCATAAGTATAACAGTTGTAGGACAAAACTAACACATGCTTGACTACATACATGATAAGCAATTTTAATATAAGTAAAGTGAACATGATAACTTTGTTTTGATATTAACTGTTCTGAGTGTACATACAGGAGAAACGTAAAAATAACTGAGAATTGCCTAGGGGTTTATTATTCTTTGTATTTTGATACCCCGGGTAACTAGTTAAGTCTGCTTCTAAGGGGACGGTCGGTGATCGAGAGAAGATTCTCTAAAACCATTTGTGGCAAAGGATGCATCCAACTTCTAAAGAAGTCCATGGAGTTTATTACTTTGGATAATATTTGATAGCTTCATCCCATAACTCCGATGACTGGGGACACCGTGTAAAACCCGTGAAATTTACAAAATTCTAAATGAAAAAAAGGGAACAGTTATGTGAAATAGTAAGATTTTAAGTTAGGCAGTACAATTTTTATGACTTGTGGTTTCTAGAATGAAACCTGTAACAAACTCTTAAAGGTGGTTTTTGGATCCAAACTTTAGCGAGATCCGATGATCCGACCCGGTTCACGAGGCCAAGTGGAGAAATCCGATGTTTTTGAGATAATAGCGTAAGATCCAAAGCACATTTATGGTGAGAGAGTACAAGTTTAGAACCAACGGGTGAAAAATTCACTTGAAAATGAAAGAAATACATCAAGGAAAAACGTCCAAATATGACATAAAAGAAATTTTCTTGCAAAAGTAAACACCAAGTGATAGTGTGGTGTAGTGGTAGGGCACATGGTTGTTTGGAGTCACATCTCAAATTCGAAACTCACGGTGCGTCCACATAGAAGTGAAAAACATTATTTTTTTTATGAAATCCGGAACAAAATTGAATGGGTTATATACAATTTAATTCACACCCTTTGCAATGAAAAACAACATAGCACAAGTGGTGGGGCTCATTACCCCTTAGGTTGGAGACCCCAATTCAAAACCCCCTGTGCATGGATTTTTCCTTTTTGCACAAGAAAAGTGATAATTTTTACTTTAGTGGAAAAAAATAATAAATAAATAAAGAAGAGGGTAAAAACGTGGGATCTTAGCCAATCCTACTACTTAGGCTTCTTCATTACACGTTTTCACATTTGTAGTGGAATCCCACCAATAAGGGAGAAGGGTACCACTAAAGCAACAAGTATAGGTGGTTGAGATAAATTTTCTAAAGAGAGGAAGGGAGCAATTTTGGAATTTCCAAGCACCCACTAAAAAGGTGGGCTGGAAGTTGAGTTTTTGAAAAACCTAAACTCCCCTAAGAAGGGGGGGGATTAAATGAGAAAGTTATGATGGGGAGCCATACGAGACTACCCATCTCTCTCTCTCTCTCTCTCTCTCTCTCTCTCTCTCTCTCTCTCTCTCTCTCTCTCTCTCTCTCTCTCTCTCTCTCTCTCTCAACATTTCTTATTCCTCCTTCTCTTCCATTGTGAGGGTCAACCTCCATTGCTGCTGGTAGTGTAAATCTCTATTGTTGTACGACTGGACTCCATTGGCATCGTAGTGGGCTCCAACGTGAAGAAGAAACCACCATCGTTGCCGGTCAAAGCTTCGAACGAGGTAAGGGGTGTTATGCTTATATGTTGTATTCCTTGTCGTGTGGTACGATTATGAGGCTGGTGTTCACCAAAACCCAGTATCAAACCATACCCACCGTGGTTAGTTATGAGTTCCCAACCCAGCGCGGTTGAACACAGGTGCTATATAACACATATAAAGTTATGCATAGACGTATATAGATATACCTATATAGGTATCTTTATATATGTATCTGGATAGTTATTAAATGCTCTCTCTTTCGGTTAATTAAGGTTGTATAATATTTATTATATTGGTTCTGTGATTAGTGCATTGTGTCTATTTTGTAAGGATATACAAAGATAAGTTCTCGATTTTCTCCGGTGTGAATGGTCATTGGTGAAGACTTGAGTTTCTTTATAAAACGTTAAATCTGTTATGAGAATGGTCATGAAAGACCTGAGTTTTCTTTACAAAATGTTAAATCTGTTATGTGATGGTCATGCATGAAAGACCTGAGTTTTATGCACAAAACGTTAAATCTGTTATGTGAATACCTGAGTTTGTTTTTTTTTCACAAACATTAATGCTGTTATGTAAAGGGTCATGCGTGAAGACCTGAATTTGTTTTTTTTTACAAACATTAATGCTGTTATGTAATGGGTCATGCGTGAAGACCTGAATTTTTTTTTTCAAACTTTAAAACTGTTATGAAAAGGGTCATGCGTGAAGACCTGAGTTGTTTTAAAAAAAAAATGTTAAATCTGTTAGGTGGATGGTGGTTAGTTAAAATCTGGAAGAAAAAAAAAACACGGTCAAAGTGTTGGCAACCAAACATTTTTTTTTTATTAAGTCCATGAATAGGGATCTGCGTTTTATTTTTTTTACCATTATTTGAAAACTGGAAAAAAAATATATATGCGTGGTCTTTTCCTCATTGAATCAATATTATTTTTTTTGTTTATTGCATCTCAAGCATATTAGTTTATGACTGTATTCTTTGTTTACCCATGGTTAAAAAAAAAAAAATTTCTGTCATGCATGTATTATTATTCTGTATGTATTTTATAGGCCCCTAACAGAAATTTGCATAAAGTGCTTACATATTATAATATGAACAAGAGGAATGAGATTTTTACTTAGAAATCCTTTAGGATTACGTGGTTTTAATTTTTACAACAGTCATTAGTTGATAATCAGACTGTGTGCATTTCTTTTATGGAACGCATTTGCTCTCACGTATATACATATACATATATATATATATATATAAATAAAACACGTAGATTTGTGTTGTGACCATGTATGGCATTGCTATACATTCACACACGACGCTGAGGAGCTGTGGTGAGTAGGCTGCAAATGGACCACACCTGTTGGGTGATCATATGACGTCGACACAACGTGTTCGGCTGATCGAAACCGTGAATTATCACTTTGGTGATGCTGGCCTATCCAGCATATAGCTGGATCAACAACCCGTTAATGTTGCTTCCGGCTGAATGTCAGAGTTGTGTTTGGAACTCCATGTGAGTTTGCCAAAAACCACAGTACCCGTGCATGGGTTTGACAAAAGACAGCTTGACCTTGGCTTTTGTTTTAGGTTGCACCATTGTTGCGGACCACAATGACCTGGTGGTCGTTGTACTCACGGGATGTGGTTAGTCATTTTTGCAACCCAATCGACCCACTTTAACCAAGTGGAAGTGTGTACACCAGGTTTGGGCGACAGTTGTGGCGAGGGCCACAATGGCACCGATAAGTCAAAATGTAAAGCGCATAAGGAGGGACAACAATGCTTGCCACCGATATGTTGTTATTTTAGGGTACAAAAGAGTACACCATAAAATTAAATTGTTGAACGTGGGTTTTCGGGCCAAGCCGATCCCAAGGAAACTTCACTCATTGGTGGTGCATATGTCACCTAGACTATAAAATGCATACAATTGGTGTGAACCCCGTGGCGGGTTTGGGATTTTTGGAAAATTCATTATGGTGCGATGACTCGCACAGGAGAAACAAACAAAAGAATGTAAAACATCAAATCACATGGTTTTGGGTATACCTGGCAGAAGGTATATGTTACCGGACCCCTCGTAGTGTGATAGCTCGCACTTGGTTATAAAGAAAAATGTAAAATGAAATATAAAACCTTTGAGACTCTGGGTATACCTGAAAGACGGTATATGTTACCGGATTCTTCGGGCTCTGGGTACACCTGAAAGATGGTGTATGTTACTGGACCCATGATCTACCTCAGAGAGGGTAGGTGGTACAAGCTTCGTGGACATTCTTGTTTTCGTGAGAGCTAGGCGTCTCACCAGGTCCCCAGTCCACGAAGTTAGGGGACCAGGACTACCAGTATGTCCTAGGTGGTAGATCCAAGTCTTCTGCAGAAGTACAGGGTGCATCATAATTCTTGTTCTAGCCACTGGGGAGTTCTCTCTCGGTCATTGACCGTCCCCTTTGGATATCCGTACGGCTAGTCATATGGGTTATTAAACAATAGACGCCCGTATGGTCTCGATCCGCTACGAGGTCTATGCCTGTGCGTACCCACAGCGTAAGAGTAAGATAAACATTAAATAATTTAAGTTAAATGAAATACTCATTCTTGAAGAATCGGGAATTGTCGTTATGACTTTTGCAAAACTTGTAGAATCTACAGCTTATGCTAATGTGAATAAATGTAACTTTAGTTCAGTTATCTGTTGTACTGTATCAACGATTAGAAAGCATAATCAATTTCTTAGAATGATATAAATTTCCATGCTGGTTATATCTATAGTTGTTGCACATATTTGTACACATGACACTGAGCACCACATATAAATATAATGCTTCTTACGCAGACAGGGGAGTCTGACCCTTCTGCTTTAAATGTTTTTCAGGTAGTAATTAAATCGGAGCATCGTTGGCGTCGCGTATGGAAGTAGTCAAGAAATCTCAGTTTTTCAGTGTTTACTGTTCGAACTCTGATTAGTAGATTGACATTTCTGTTATGGGATGTAATTAATGACATTAATGTTTCAATTAATGAATGGTATGTTTAGTACTTCTTTGTTTTACCCTGTAATGCACCCGACTTGTGTTTTCGCACTTCCGCTATTTCAAAAAAAAAATTACTCTAAAATTTTTACTATAAAAAGTCGGGGTGTTACAGTTTTGGTATCAGAGCAGGACTGAATAATCTGAGATCTTGGCTCTTCCAGCGACCGCGATGACTCTGTAAGTATGTAGAAAAGTTGTTTTTGTAATATAGAAATAAAAACATATGAGTGTGTATGATTAATTCACAAAATCATAGCTCAGGTTGTAATGAATTTTATTTGCTCGAATAGATGGCGTGGGCAAATCGTTGCAACGATATTATGGAAACACTACATAATCTGGCCGAAGTAGTAGGCCAGCAAGCTACGACAATGCAACAGATGGGCGACAATCTACACCATGTGGCCCATGAGAGGAGTGCAAACGGTGGGACTATGTCCTACAAGAAATTCATGGACATGGATCCCCCTGCTTTCTCCGGAAAGACGGATCCAAAAGCTGCTGAGAGTTGGATTCGGGAGATTGAACGTATCTTCCGTGTACTGGAGGTGCCCGAGGAGCGTCCGATGGACTTTGGGACTTATCGTCTCAAGGATCATGCTGAAAAGTGGTGGGAAACCACCAGGGCAATCAAGTTCCAAGACGGCCCAGTATCCTGGACTGAATTTGTAGAAGTCTTCAATGCCACCTATTTTCCCAAGCACGAGAGGGCAAAGAAGATGCAGGAGTTCTTGGACCTGCAACAGGGTGAGATGTCCCTAGCAAACTACATCACTAAGTTCCACAGGTTTGAAACGATATTGTCCGAACGTGTACACATCGGACGAGGATCGGGCAATGAAGTTTGCTCGAGGCTTGAAGATGGGCCTGAGAAACCGTCTATACACTCGAGGGCCCAAGAACCTAGAGGAGGCTATTCAGGTAAAAGATCATTTCTCTCCGTGTCATAAGTTACATAAAAGTTTATAAGGTACCGTTAACCATTAAATGGTAATGAATTGTTCCTGTCTGTCCTGGACACACAGGTGGCGACTCTCCTTGATGACGACTGGAAGGAGGGACAAAGGTCGCAGAAGAACAAAATCGGGGTTCAAAAGCCCGAATTCAAGAAGTTTGGTGGGAGGCGATTCCACCCTCAGAACAAGAAGCCACGACACGAGAATGACACCAAACCCAGGCCAGGACAGAATCAAAGGTGTCAGAAGTGCAATCGCTTTCACCCTGGACAACAATGCCCCCGGGAGACAGGAGGGTGTCTTTACTGTGGAAAAATGGGACACTATATCAAGGAGTGTCGGAAGAAGCAAGCCGATGATGCACGACGTGGTACTGGAGGACAACAACCTCAACAACACCGTGCACCACCACCACAGCCTCAGGCGGCTCCACAACGCGTAGCAGGACGCGTGTATGCCACCACAGCTGACCAACTGGAGACGGGGAACCTTGTGCAAGGTACCGTGCTTGTTTCGAGCCAAGCTGCCCTTGTCTTATTTGATTGTGGAGCTTCACATTCCTTTATATCTGTTAATTTTGCAAAATAACTTAGAAATCCCACAGAATCACTGAACCATGAATTAGTGGTATACAATCCCATAGGGCTCAATGAAATCTGTGTGAACTATATGCCAGAAGTAGAGATCATATTAGGGAATCACAACCTACCTGCTAATTTAGTATTACTCGATATGACCGAGTATGATGTCATATTAGGTATGGACTGGCTATTTGAACATTACGCCAGGATTCTCTGTAGAGAAGGAAAGGTTGTCCTGTCTCGACCTAACATGCCAGAGGTTGTATTTCGTCTAGCAAGACCAGGTATTCAAAAAAAGGTTGTTTCGACCTTCAAGGCCCAAAAGTATCTCCGTCGGGGAGATATGGCTTTTTTAGTCAGTATGATCGGAGGAGAAGGAAAGCTGACTCCGATTGAAGAGCTGGAAATCGTCCGCGATTTTGCTGATGTATTCCCAGAAGAACTTCCTGGACTTCCTCCTCAGCGGGAAGTCGGGTTTGGGATTGAACTGATGCCAGGTACAAAGCCAATATCAAGAGCACCTTATCGGATGGCACCGACAGAGTTGGAAGAACTGAAGAAGCAGTTGCAAGAACTGATGGAACGTGGTTTTGTACGACCAAGCACGTCTCCATGGGGAGCACCGGTCCTGTTCGTGAAAAAGAAGGACGGGTCTATGAGACTATGCATAGACTATAGAATGCTGAACCAAGCAACAGTGAAGAATAAATATCCTCTACCCCGTATTGAGGATTTATTTGATCAATTGAAAAGAGCAAAGGTCTTTTCTAAAATTGATTTGAGGTCAGGTTACCATCAGTTGAGAATAAAGGATGAAGATATCCCAAAATCAGCATTTCGAACCAGATATGGGCATTTTGAATTTGTGGTGATGCCATTTGGACTCACGAATGCCCCAGCGGCATTCATGGACCTGATGAATCGGGTATTCAGGCCATACTTAGACTCCTTCGTCATTATCTTCATTGATGACATACTGATATACTCAAAAAATGTGGAGGAACACAAAGAACATCTGAAGATCGTTTTAGAAACCCTCCGGACACACCAGTTATATGCCAAGTTCTCGAAATGCGAATTTTGGCTTGAAGAAGTCATGTTCCTTGGACATGTGATCTCGAAGGATGGAGTTTCAGTAGATCCTGCCAAAGTCGAAGCTGTGATGAATTGGTCACAACCAAAGAATGTCAGTGAAATTCGAAGCTTCCTAGGATTAGCCGTCTACTATAGGCGATTCATTCAAGACTTCTCTCGAATCGCTATGCCAATGACAAAGCTTTTACGAAAAGGGGTAAAGTTCGAATGGAATGAGAAGAGTGAAGAAAGTTTTCAAACCCTTAAAGTTAAGCTTACCACGGCTCCGGTGTTAGCCTTACCATCTGGAAGCGGAGGATTCGTGGTGTACACGGACGCTTCTGGTACTGGACCGGGGTGTGTACTGATGCAACACGGCAAGGTCATTGCCTATGCATCACGACAACTGAAGATTCATGAAAGGAATTACCCCACTCACGACCTGGAGTTGGCAGCCGTGGTCTTTGCTTTAAAGGTTTGGAGACATTATCTATATGGAGAGCAGTTCGAAGTCTTCACTGATCATAAAAGTTTGAAGTACCTATTTTCTCAGAAGGAACTTAACATGAGACAAAGAAGGTGGCTCGAGTTCATCAAGGACTATGAGTTTACAATCTCGTACCATCCCGAAAAGGCAAATGTTATTGCGGATGCCCTTAGTCGCAAGGCTGGGGGAAATCTATCTAGCCTGATAAGTCTTGGATGGAAGATGATTTCTGAGTTCACAGAATGGAGACCTTTCTCCGACGATCAAGGCATACTTAGGCTGTCTAGCCTGACGGTACAATCAGAACTGCAAGAGCGGATCAGGATTAAGCAAAAAGAAGATTCGCAGTACGGGAAGATGGAGGCGTTGGCATTGCAAGAAGACACTGCTTTCCAATGTAAAGAGGATGAAAGTATATGGTTTAAGGATCGATTATCGGTGCCGAGCGATCCAGAGACCAGAGAAGAGTTATTAGCAGAGGCACATAAGAGCAAGTATACCATTCACCCGGGCAGTACCAAGATGTTCAAAGATCTTCAATACAGGTACTGGTGGAATGGTATGAAGCGCGATGTTGCAAGATACGTCGCAAAGTGCTTGACATGTCAACAAATCAAAATCGAGCATCAAAGGCCAGGAGGAACGATGCAGCGGATGGAAATTCCTCAATGGAAATGGGAACATATCACGATGGATTTCGTGATGGGGTTACCACGAACCCGAAAGAACCATGACTCTATTTGGGTAGTGGTTGACCGACTTACTAAGTCAGCACACTTCCTACCGATGAGAAAGGGTCAGTCACTGGAGAGCCTGACTGATCTGTATATCCAGGAGATAGTGCGACTACATGGGGTGTCAGTCTCGATTATTTCTGATAGAGACCCTCGGTTTACCTCACGACTGTGGGGGCAGTTACAAAAGGCATTGGGGACTAAGTTGAAGTTCAGCACTGCCTTTCATCCACAAACCGACGGACAGTCAGAAAGGACCATACAGACACTGGAGGACATGCTTCGTGCCTGTATGTTGGATTGGAAAGGCGAATGGGACACTCACGTGGTACTAGCAGAATTCGCTTACAATAATAGCTACCATGCGAGTATTGGCATGGCGCCCTTCGAAGCACTGTATGGGCGGCCTTGTAGGTCACCGGTATATTGGGATGAAGTTGGCGAAAGAACAGTTGAGTCGCCAATGGTACTTCAACATTACACTGAACAAATACAAAAGATACGAGATCGACTTAGAGCAGCACAGAGTCGACAGAAAAGTTATGCGGATCAGAGACACAGAGAGCTTAGTTTCGAAGTGGGAGATGCAGTGTTTGTCAAGGTATCGCCGACCAAGAGCGTTTTCAGATTCGGAAAGAAGGGAAAGTTGAGTCCTAGATACGTCGGACCTTTTCCGATATTAGAGCGGATCGGTGAAACGGCTTATCGAGTTGAGCTACCATCTCAACTTGCCAAGATTCATAATGTATTTCACGTATCGATGTTGAGAAAATACATTCAAGATCCATCACACGTGATTCAGTTTGAGGACATCAGTGTGCAAGAAGATCTGACCGTAGAAGAGAGACCGATTGAAATCGTAGATCGTAGTGAGCGAGTGATATGAAACAAGATCATCCCACTAGTCAAAGTGAGATGGAGACATCATGGCTTAGAAGAATGCACGTGGGAACCAGAAGCAGCAATGAAGGACAAGTACCCTCAATTGTTTGATTGATATGTATTACAAATTTCGCGGACGAAATTTTCTTTTTAGAGGGGAAGGATGTAAAACCCGTGAAATTTACAAAATTCTAAATGAAAAAAAGGGAGCAGTTATGTGAAATAGTAAGACTTTAAGTTAGGCAATACAATTTTTATGACTTGTGGTTTCTAGAATGAAACCTGTAACAAACTCTTAAAGGTGGTTTTTGGATCCGAACTTTAGCGAGATCCGATGATCTGACCCGGTTCACGAGGACAAGTGGAGAAATCCGATGTTTTTTAGATAATAGCGTAAGATCCAAAGCACATTTATGGTGAGAGAGTACAAGTTTAGAACCAACGGGTGAAAAATTCACTTGAAAATGAAAGAAATACATCAAGGAAAAACGTCCAAATATGACATAAAAGAATATTTCTTGCAAAAGTAAACACCAAGTGATGGTGTGGTGTAGTGGTAGGGCACATGGTTGTTTGGAGTCACATCTCAAATTCGAAACTCACGGTGCGTCCACATAGAAGTGAAAAACATTATTTTTTTTTATGAAATCCGGAACAAAATTGAATGGGTTATATACAATTTAATTCACACCCTTTGTAATGAAAAACAACATAGCACAAGTGGTGGGGCTCATTACCCCTTAGGTTGGAGACCCCAATTCAAAACCCCCTGTGCATGGATTTTTCCTTTTTGCACAAGAAAAGTGATAATTTTTACTTTAGTGGAAAAAATAATAAATAAATAAAGAAGAGGGTAAAAACGTGGGATCTTAGCCAATCCTACTACTTAGGCTTCTTCATTCCACGTTTTCACATTTGTAGTGGAATCCCACCAATAAGGGAGAAGGGTACCACTAAAGCAACAAGTATAGGTGGTTGAGATAAATTTTCTAAAGAGAGGAAGGGGGCAATTTTGGAAATTCCAAGCACCCACTAAAAAGGTGGGCTGGAAGTTGAGTTTTTGAAAAACCTAAACTCCCCTAAGAAGGGGGGGGGGGGCGATTAAATGAGAAAGTTATGATGGGGAGCCATACGAGACTACTCATCTCTCTCTCTCTCTCTCTCTCTCTCTCTCTCTCAATATTTCTTATTCCTCCTTCTCTTCCATTGTGAGGGTCAACCTCCATTGCTGCTGGTAGTGTAAATCTCTATTGTTGTACGACTAGACTCCATTGGCATCGTAGTGGGCTCCAACGTGAAGAAGAAACCACCATCGTTGCCGGTCAAAGCTTCAAACGAGGTAAGGGGTGTTATGCTTATATGTTGTATTCCTTGTCGTGTGGTACGATTATGAGGCTGGTGTTCACCAAAACCCAGTATCAAACCATACCCACTGTGGTTAGTTATGAGTTCCCAACCCAGCGCGGTTGAACACAGGTGCTATATAACACATATAAAGTTATTCATAGACGTACATAGATATACCTATATAGGTATCTTTATATATGTATCTGGATAGTTATTAAATGCTCTCTCTTTTGGTTAATAAAGGTTGTATAATATTTATTATATTGGTTCTGTGATTAGTGCATTGTGTCTATTTTGTAAGGATATACAAAGATAAGTTCTCGATTTTCTCCGGTGTGAATGGTCATTGGTGAAGACTTGAGTTTCTTTATAAAACGTTAAATCTGTTATGAGAATGGTCATGAAAGACCTGAGTTTTCTTTACAAAATGTTAAATCTGTTATGTGAATGGTCATGCATGAAAGACCTGAGTTTTATGCACAAAACGTTAAATCTGTTATGTGAATACCTGAGTTTGTTTTTTTTTCACAAACATTAATGCTGTTATGTAAAGGGTCATGCGTGAAGACCTGAATTTGTTTTTTTTACAAACATTAATGCTGTTATGTAATGGGTCATGCGTGAAGACCTGAATTTTTTTTTTCAAACTTAAAAACTGTTATGAAAAGGGTCATGCGTGAAGACCTGAGTTGTTTTAAAAAAAAAATGTTAAATCTGTTAGGTGGATGGTGGTTAGTTAAAATCTGGAAGAAAAAAAAAAAACACGGTCAAAGTGTTGGCAACCAAACATTTTTTTTTTTATTAAGTCCATGAATAGGGATCTGCGTTTTATTTTTTTTACCATTATTTGAAAACTGGAAAAAAAATATATATGCGTGGTCTTTTCCTCATTGAATCAATATTATTTTTTTTGTTTATTGCATCTCAAGCATATTAGTTTATGACTGTATTCTTTGTTTACCCATGGTTAAAAAAAAAAAATTTCTGTCATGCATGTATTATTATTCTGTATGTATTTTATAGGCCCCTAACAGAAATTTGCATAAAGTGCTTACATATTATAATATGAACAAGAGGAATGAGATTTTTACTTAGAAATCCTTTAGGATTACGTGGTTTTAATTTTTACAACAGTCATTAGTTGATAATCAGACTGTGTGCATTTCTTTTATGGAACGCATTTGCTCTCACGTATATACATATACATATATATATATATATAAATAAAACACGTAGATTTGTGTTGTGACCATGTATGGCCCTGCTATACATTCACACACGACGCTGAGGAGCTGTGGTGAGTAGGCTGCAAATGGACCACACCTGTTGGGTGATCATATGACGTCGACACAACGTGTTCGGCTGATCGAAACCGTGAATTATCACTTTGGTGATGCTGGCCTATCCAGCATATAGCTGGATCAACAACCCGTTAATGTTGCTTCCGGCTGAATGTCAGAGTTGTGTTTGGAACTCCATGTGAGTTTGCCAAAAACCACAGTACCCGTGCATGGGTTTGACAAAAGACAGCTTGACCTTGGCTTTTGTTTTAGGTTGCACCATTGTTGCGGACCACGATGACCTGGTGGTCGTTGTACTCACGGGATGTGGTTAGTCATTTTTGCAACCCAATCGACCCACTTTAACCAAGTGGAAGTGTGTACACCAGGTTTGGGCGACAGTTGTGGCGAGGGCCACAATGGCACCGATAAGTCAAAATGTAAAGCGCATAAGGAGGGACAACAATGCTTGCCACCGATATGTTGTTATTTTAGGGTACAAAAGAGTACACCATAAAATTAAATTGTTGAACGTGGGTTTTCGGGCCAAGCCGATCCCAAGGAAACTTCACTCATTGGTGGTGCATATGTCACCTAGACTATAAAATGCATACAATTGGTGTGAACCCCGTGGCGGGTTTGGGATTTTTGGAAAATTCATTATGGTGCGATGACTCGCACAGGAGAAACAAACAAAAGAATGTAAAACATCAAATCACATGGTTTTGGGTATACCTGGCAGAAGGTATATGTTACCGGACCCCTCGTAGTGTGATAGCTCGCACTTGGTTATAAAGAAAAATGTAAAATGAAATATAAAACCTTTGAGACTCTGGGTATACCTGAAAGACGGTATATGTTACCGGATTCTTCGGGCTCTGGGTACACCTGAAAGATGGTGTATGTTACTGGACCCATGATCTACCTCAGAGAGGGTAGGTGGTACAAGCTTCGTGGACATTCTTGTTTTCGTGAGAGCTAGGCGTCTCACCAGGTCCCCAGTCCACGAAGTTAGGGGACCAGGACTACCAGTATGTCCTAGGTGGTAGATCCAAGTCTTCTGCAGAAGTACAGGGTGCATCATAATTCTTGTTCTAGCCACTGGGGAGTTCTCTCTCGGTCATTGACCGTCCCCTTTGGATATCCGTACGGCTAGTCATATGGGTTATTAAACAATAGACGCCCGTATGGTCTCGATCCGCTACGAGGTCTATGCCTGTGCGTACCCACAGCGTAAGAGTAAGATAAACATTAAATAATTTAAGTTAAATGAAATACTCATTCTTGAAGAATCGGGAATTGTCGTTATGACTTTTGCAAAACTTGTAGAATCTACAGCTTATGCTAATGTGAATAAATGTAACTTTAGTTCAGTTATCTGTTGTACTGTATCAACGATTAGAAAGCATAATCAATTTCTTAGAATGATATAAATTTCCATGCTGGTTATATCTATAGTTGTTGCACATATTTGTACACATGACACTGAGCACCACATATAAATATAATGCTTCTTACGCAGACAGGGGAGTCTGACCCTTCTGCTTTAAATGTTTTTCAGGTAGTAATTAAATCGGAGCATCGTTGGCGTCGCGTATGGAAGTAGTCAAGAAATCTCAGTTTTTCAGTGTTTACTGTTCGAACTCTGATTAGTAGATTGACATTTCTGTTATGGGATGTAATTAATGACATTAATGTTTCAATTAATGAATGGTATGTTTAGTACTTCTTTGTTTTACCCTGTAATGCACCCGACTTGTGTTTTCGCACTTCCGCTATTTCAAAAAAAAAATTACTCTAAAATTTTTACTATAAAAAGTCGGGGTGTTACAGTTTTGGTATCAGAGCAGGACTGAATAATCTGAGATCTTGGCTCTTCCAGCGACCGCGATGACTCTGTAAGTATGTAGAAAAGTTGTTTTTGTAATATAGAAATAAAAACATATGAGTGTGTATGATTAATTCACAAAATCATAGCTCAGGTTGTAATGAATTTTATTTGCTCGAATAGATGGCGTGGGCAAATCGTTGCAACGATATTATGGAAACACTACATAATCTGGCCGAAGTAGTAGGCCAGCAAGCTACGACAATGCAACAGATGGGCGACAATCTACACCATGTGGCCCATGAGAGGAGTGCAAACGGTGGGACTATGTCCTACAAGAAATTCATGGACATGGATCCCCCTGCTTTCTCCGGAAAGACGGATCCAAAAGCTGCTGAGAGTTGGATTCGGGAGATTGAACGTATCTTCCGTGTACTGGAGGTGCCCAAGGAGCGTCCGATGGACTTTGGGACTTATCGTCTCAAGGATCATGCTGAAAAGTGGTGGGAAACCACCAGAGCAATCAAGTTCCAAGACGGCCCAGTATCCTGGACTGAATTTGTAGAAGTCTTCAATGCCACCTATTTTCCCAAGCACGAGAGGGCAAAGAAGATGCAGGAGTTCTTGGACCTGCAACAGTGTGAGATGTCCCTAGCAAACTACATCACTAAGTTCCACAGTTTGAAACGATATTGTCCG
Source organism: Nuphar pumila (assembly GCF_984573655.1). NCBI lineage: Eukaryota > Viridiplantae > Streptophyta > Magnoliopsida > Nymphaeales > Nymphaeaceae > Nuphar > Nuphar pumila. Next base: position 65,033,910 of record NC_143264.1, on the reverse strand, counting down.
AACGTGTACACATCGGACGAGGATCGGGCAATGAAGTTTGCTCGAGGCTTGAAGATGGGCCTGAGAAACCGTCTATACACTCGAGGGCCCAAGAACCTAGAGGAGGCTATTCAGGTAAAAGATCATTTCTCTCCGTGTCATAAGTTACATAAAAGTTTATAAGGTACCGTTAACCATTAAATGGTAATGAATTGTTCCTGTCTGTCCTGGACACACAGGTGGCGACTCTCCTTGATGACGACTGGAAGGAGGGACAAAGGTCGCAGAAGAACAAAATCGGGGTTCAAAAGCCCGAATTCAAGAAGTTTGGTGGGAGGCGATTCCACCCTCAGAACAAGAAGCCACGACACGAGAATGACACCAAACCCAGGCCAGGACAGAATCAAAGGTGTCAGAAGTGCAATCGCTTTCACCCTGGACAACAATGCCCCCGGGAGACAGGAGGGTGTCTTTACTGTGGAAAAATGGGACACTATATCAAGGAGTGTCGGAAGAAGCAAGCCGATGATGCACGACGTGGTACTGGAGGACAACAACCTCAACAACACCGTGCACCACCACCACAGCCTCAGGCGGCTCCACAACGCGTAGCAGGACGCGTGTATGCCACCACAGCTGACCAACTGGAGACGGGGAACCTTGTGCAAAGTACCGTGCTTGTTTCGAGCCAAGCTGCCCTTGTCTTATTTGATTGTGGAGCTTCACATTCCTTTATATCTGTTAATTTTGCAAAATAACTTAGAAATCCCACAGAATCACTGAACCATGAATTAGTGGTATACAATCCCATAGGGCTCAATGAAATCTGTGTGAACTATATGCCAGAAGTAGAGATCATATTAGGGAATCACAACCTACCTGCTAATTTAGTATTACTCGATATGACCGAGTATGATGTCATATTAGGTATGGACTGGCTATTTGAACATTACGCCAGGATTCTCTGTAGAGAAGGAAAGGTTGTCCTGTCTCGACCTAACATGCCAGAGGTTGTATTTCGTCTAGCAAGACCAGGTATTCAAAAAAAGGTTGTTTCGACCTTCAAGGCCCAAAAGTATCTCCGTCGGGGAGATATGGCTTTTTTAGTCAGTATGATCGGAGGAGAAGGAAAGCTGACTCCGATTGAAGAGCTGGAAATCGTCCGCGATTTTGCTGATGTATTCCCAGAAGAACTTCCTGGACTTCCTCCTCAGCGGGAAGTCGGGTTTGGGATTGAACTGATGCCAGGTACAAAGCCAATATCAAGAGCACCTTATCGGATGGCACCGACAGAGTTGGAAGAACTGAAGAAGCAGTTGCAAGAACTGATGGAACGTGGTTTTGTACGACCAAGCACGTCTCCATGGGGAGCACCGGTCCTGTTCGTGAAAAAGAAGGACGGGTCTATGAGACTATGCATAGACTATAGAATGCTGAACCAAGCAACAGTGAAGAATAAATATCCTCTACCCCGTATTGAGGATTTATTTGATCAATTGAAAAGAGCAAAGGTCTTTTCTAAAATTGATTTGAGGTCAGGTTACCATCAGTTGAGAATAAAGGATGAAGATATCCCAAAATCAGCATTTCGAACCAGATATGGGCATTTTGAATTTGTGGTGATGCCATTTGGACTCACGAATGCCCCAGCGGCATTCATGGACCTGATGAATCGGGTATTCAGGCCATACTTAGACTCCTTCGTCATTATCTTCATTGATGACATACTGATATACTCAAAAAATGTGGAGGAACACAAAGAACATCTGAAGATCGTTTTAGAAACCCTCCGGACACACCAGTTATATGCCAAGTTCTCGAAATGCGAATTTTGGCTTGAAGAAGTCATGTTCCTTGGACATGTGATCTCGAAGGATGGAGTTTCAGTAGATCCTGCCAAAGTCGAAGCTGTGATGAATTGGTCACAACCAAAGAATGTCAGTGAAATTCGAAGCTTCCTAGGATTAGCCGTCTACTATAGGCGATTCATTCAAGACTTCTCTCGAATCGCTATGCCAATGACAAAGCTTTTACGAAAAGGGGTAAAGTTCGAATGGAATGAGAAGAGTGAAGAAAGTTTTCAAACCCTTAAAGTTAAGCTTACCACGGCTCCGGTGTTAGCCTTACCATCTGGAAGCGGAGGATTCGTGGTGTACACGGACGCTTCTGGTACTGGACCGGGGTGTGTACTGATGCAACACGGCAAGGTCATTGCCTATGCATCACGACAACTGAAGATTCATGAAAGGAATTACCCCACTCACGACCTGGAGTTGGCAGCCGTGGTCTTTGCTTTAAAGGTTTGGAGACATTATCTATATGGAGAGCAGTTCGAAGTCTTCACTGATCATAAAAGTTTGAAGTACCTATTTTCTCAGAAGGAACTTAACATGCGACAAAGAAGGTGGCTCGAGTTCATCAAGGACTATGAGTTTACAATCTCGTACCATCCCGAAAAGGCAAATGTTATTGAGGATGCCCTTAGTCGCAAGGCTGGGGGAAATCTATCTAGCCTGATAAGTCTTGGATGGAAGATGATTTCTGAGTTCACAGAATGGAGACCTTTCTCCGACGATCAAGGCATACTTAGGCTGTCTAGCCTGACGGTACAATCAGAACTGCAAGAGCGGATCAGGATTAAGCAAAAAGAAAATTCGCAGTACGGGAAGATGGAGGCGTTGGCATTGCAAGAAGACACTGCTTTCCAATGTAAAGAGGATGAAAGTATATGGTTTAAGGATCGATTATCGGTGCCGAGCGATCCAGAGACCAGAGAAGAGTTATTAGCAGAGGCACATAAGAGCAAGTATACCATTCACCCGGGCAGTACCAAGATGTTCAAAGATCTTCAATACAGGTACTGGTGGAATGGTATGAAGCGCGATGTTGCAAGATACGTCGCAAAGTGCTTGACATGTCAACAAATCAAAATCGAGCATCAAAGGCCAGGAGGAACGATGCAGCGGATGGAAATTCCTCAATGGAAATGGGAACATATCACGATGGATTTCGTGATGGGGTTACCACGAACCCGAAAGAACCATGACTCTATTTGGGTAGTGGTTGACCGACTTACTAAGTCAGCACACTTCCTACCGATGAGAAAGGGTCAGTCACTGGAGAGCCTGACTGATCTGTATATCCAGGAGATAGTGCGACTACATGGGGTGTCAGTCTCGATTATTTCTGATAGAGACCCTCGGTTTACCTCACGACTGTGGGGGCAGTTACAAAAGGCATTGGGGACTAAGTTGAAGTTCAGCACTGCCTTTCATCCACAAACCGACGGACAGTCAGAAAGGACCATACAGACACTGGAGGACATGCTTCGTGCCTGTATGTTGGATTGGAAAGGCGAATGGGACACTCACGTGGTACTAGCAGAATTCGCTTACAATAATAGCTACCATGCGAGTATTGGCATGGCGCCCTTCGAAGCACTGTATGGGCGGCCTTGTAGGTCACCGGTATATTGGGATGAAGTTGGCGAAAGAACAGTTGAGTCGCCAATGGTACTTCAACATTACACTGAACAAATACAAAAGATACGAGATCGACTTAGAGCAGCACAGAGTCGACAGAAAAGTTATGCGGATCAGAGACACAGAGAGCTTAGTTTCGAAGTGGGAGATGCAGTGTTTGTCAAGGTATCGCCGACCAAGAGCGTTTTCAGATTCGGAAAGAAGGGAAAGTTGAGTCCTAGATACGTCGGACCTTTTCCGATATTAGAGCGGATCGGTGAAACGGCTTATCGAGTTGAGCTACCATCTCAACTTGCCAAGATTCATAATGTATTTCACGTATCGATGTTGAGAAAATACATTCAAGATCCATCACACGTGATTCAGTTTGAGGACATCAGTGTGCAAGAAGATCTGACCGTAGAAGAGAGACCGATTGAAATCGTAGATCGTAGTGAGCGAGTGATATGAAACAAGATCATCCCACTAGTCAAAGTGAGATGGAGACATCATGGCTTAGAAGAATGCACGTGGGAACCAGAAGCAGCAATGAAGGACAAGTACCCTCAATTGTTTGATTGATATGTATTACAAATTTCGCGGACGAAATTTTCTTTTTAGAGGGGAAGGATGTAAAACCCGTGAAATTTACAAAATTCTAAATGAAAAAAAGGGAGCAGTTATGTGAAATAGTAAGACTTTAAGTTAGGCAATACAATTTTTATGACTTGTGGTTTCTAGAATGAAACCTGTAACAAACTCTTAAAGGTGGTTTTTGGATCCGAACTTTAGCGAGATCCGATGATCTGACCCGGTTCACGAGGCCAAGTGGAGAAATCCGATGTTTTTTAGATAATAGCGTAAGATCCAAAGCACATTTATGGTGAGAGAGTACAAGTTTAGAACCAACGGGTGAAAAATTCACTTGAAAATGAAAGAAATACATCAAGGAAAAACGTCCAAATATGACATAAAAGAATATTTCTTGCAAAAGTAAACACCAAGTGATGGTGTGGTGTAGTGGTAGGGCACATGGTTGTTTGGAGTCACATCTCAAATTCGAAACTCACGGTGCGTCCACATAGAAGTGAAAAACATTATTTTTTTTATGAAATCCGGAACAAAATTGAATGGGTTATATACAATTTAATTCACACCCTTTGTAATGAAAAACAACATAGCACAAGTGGTGGGGCTCATTACCCCTTAGGTTGGAGACCCCAATTCAAAACCCCCTGTGCATGGATTTTTCCTTTTTGCACAAGAAAAGTGATAATTTTTACTTTAGTGGAAAAAATAATAAATAAATAAAGAAGAGGGTAAAAACGTGGGATCTTAGCCAATCCTACTACTTAGGCTTCTTCATTCCACGTTTTCACATTTGTAGTGGAATCCCACCAATAAGGGAGAAGGGTACCACTAAAGCAACAAGTATAGGTGGTTGAGATAAATTTTCTAAAGAGAGGAAGGGGGCAATTTTGGAAATTCCAAGCACCCACTAAAAAGGTGGGCTGGAAGTTGAGTTTTTGAAAAACCTAAACTCCCCTAAGAAGGGGGGGGGGGGCGATTAAATGAGAAAGTTATGATGGGGAGCCATACGAGACTACCCATCTCTCTCTCTCTCTCTCTCTCTCTCTCTCTCTCTCTCTCTCTCTCTCTCTCTCTCTCTCTCTCTCTCTCAATATTTCTTATTCCTCCTTCTCTTCCATTGTGAGGGTCAACCTCCATTGCTGCTGGTAGTGTAAATCTCTATTGTTGTACGACTAGACTCCATTGGCATCGTAGTGGGCTCCAACGTGAAGAAGAAACCACCATCGTTGCCGGTCAAAGCTTCAAACGAGGTAAGGGGTGTTATGCTTATATGTTGTATTCCTTGTCGTGTGGTACGATTATGAGGCTGGTGTTCACCAAAACCCAGTATCAAACCATACCCACCGTGGTTAGTTATGAGTTCCCAACCCAGCGCGGTTGAACACAGGTGCTATATAACACATATAAAGTTATTCATAGACGTACATAGATATACCTATATAGGTATCTTTATATATGTATCTGGATAGTTATTAAATGCTCTCTCTTTTGGTTAATAAAGGTTGTATAATATTTATTATATTGGTTCTGTGATTAGTGCATTGTGTCTATTTTGTAAGGATATACAAAGATAAGTTCTCGATTTTCTCCGGTGTGAATGGTCATTGGTGAAGACTTGAGTTTCTTTATAAAACGTTAAATCTGTTATGAGAATGGTCATGAAAGACCTGAGTTTTCTTTACAAAATGTTAAATCTGTTATGTGAATGGTCATGCATGAAAGACCTGAGTTTTATGCACAAAACGTTAAATCTGTTATGTGAATACCTGAGTTTGTTTTTTTTTCACAAACATTAATGCTGTTATGTAAAGGGTCATGCGTGAAGACCTGAATTTGTTTTTTTACAAACATTAATGCTGTTATGTAATGGGTCATGCGTGAAGACCTGAATTTTTTTTTTCAAACTTAAAAACTGTTATGAAAAGGGTCATGCGTGAAGACCTGAGTTGTTTTAAAAAAAAAATGTTAAATCTGTTAGGTGGATGGTGGTTAGTTAAAATCTGGAAGAAAAAAAAAAAAACACGGTCAAAGTGTTGGCAACCAAACATTTTTTTTTTTATTAAGTCCATGAATAGGGATCTGCGTTTTATTTTTTTTACCATTATTTGAAAACTGGAAAAAAAATATATATGCGTGGTCTTTTCCTCATTGAATCAATATTATTTTTTTTGTTTATTGCATCTCAAGCATATTAGTTTATGACTGTATTCTTTGTTTACCCATGGTTAAAAAAAAAAAAAAATCTGTCATGCATGTATTATTATTCTGTATGTATTTTATAGGCCCCTAACAGAAATTTGCATAAAGTGCTTACATATTATAATATGAACAAGAGGAATGAGATTTTTACCTAGAAATCCTTTAGGATTACGTGGTTTTAATTTTTACAACAGTCATTAGTTGATAATCAGACTGTGTGCATTTCTTTTATGGAACGCATTTGCTCTCACGTATATACATATACATATATATATATATATATATATAAATAAAACACGTAGATTTGTGTTGTGACCATGTATGGCCCTGCTATACATTCACACACGAAGCTGAAGAGATGTGGTGAGTAGGCTGCAAATGGACCACACCTGTTGGGTGATCATATGACGTCGACACAGCGTGTTCGGCTGATCGAAACCGTGAATTATCACTTTGGTGATGCTGGCCTATCCAGCATATAGCTGGATCAACAACCCGTTAATGTTGCTTCCGGCTGAATGTCAGAGTTGTGTTTGGAACTCCATGTGAGTTTGCCAAAAACCACAGTACCCGTGCATGGGTTTGACAAAAGACGGCTTGACCTTGGTTTTTGTTTTAGGTTGCACCATTGTTGCGGACCACGATGACCTGGTGGTCGTTGTACTCACGGGATGTGGTTAGTCATTTTCGCAACCCAATCGACCCACTTTAACCAAGTGGAAGTGTGTACACCAGGTTTGGGCGACAGTTGTGGCGAGGGCCACAATGGCACCGATAAGTCAAAATGTAAAGCGCATAAGGAGGGACAACAATGCTTGCCACCGATATGTTGTTATTTTAGGGTACAAAAGAGTACACCATAAAATTAAATTGTTGAACGTGGGTTTTCGGGCCAAGCCGATCCCAAGGAAACTTCACTCATTGGTGGTGCATATGTCACCCAAATTATAAAATGCATACAATTGGTGTGAACCCCGTGGCGGGTTTGGGATTTTTGGAAAATTCATTGTGGTGCGATGACTCGCACAGGAGAAACAAACAAAAGAATGTAAAACATCAAATCACATGGTTTTGGGTATACCTGGCAGAAGGTATATGTTACCGGACCCCTCGTAGTGTGATAGCTCGCACTTGGTTATAAAGAAAAATGTAAAATGAAATATAAAACCTTTGAGACTCTGGGTATACCTGAAAGACGGTATATGTTACCGGATTCTTCGGGCTCTGGGTACACCTGAAAGATGGTGTATGTTACTGGACCTATGATCTACCTCGAAGATGGTAGGTGGTACAAGCTTCGTGGACATTCTTGTTTTCGTGAGAGCTAGGCGTCTCACCAGGTCCCCAGTCCACGAAGTTAGGGGACCAGGACTACTAGTATGTCCTAGGTGGTAGATCAAAGTCTTCTGCAGAAGTACAGGGTGCATCCTAATTCTTGTTCTAGCCACTGGGGAGTTCTGCCTCGGTCATTGACCGTCCCCTTTGGATATCCGTACGGCTAGTCATACGAGTTATTAAACAATAGGCGCCCGTATGGTCTCGGTCCGCTACGAGGTCTATGCCTGTGCGTACCCACAGGGTAAGAGTAAGATAAGCATTAAATAATTTAAGTTAAATGAAATACTCATTCTTGAAGAATCGGGAATTGTCGTTATGACTTTTGCAAAACTTGTAGAATCTACAACTTATGCTAATGTGAATAAATGTAACTTTAGTTCAGTTATCTGTTGCACTGTATCAACGATTAGAAAGCATAATCATTTTCTTAGAATGATATAAATTTCCATGCTGGTTATATCTATAGTTGTTGCACATATTTGTACACATGACACTGAGCACCACATATAAATATAATGCTTCTTACGCAGACAGGGGAGTCTGACTCTTCTGCTTTAAATGTTTTTCAGGTAGTAATTAAATCGGAGCATCGTTGGCGTCGCGTATGGAAGTAGTCAAGAAATCTCAGTTTTTCAGTGTTTACTGTTCGAACTCTGATTAGTAGATTTACATTTCTGTTATGGGATGTAATTAATGACATTAATGTTTCAATTAATGAATAGTATGTTTAGTACTTCTCTGTTTTACCCCGTAATGCACCCGACTTGTGTTTTCGCACTTCCGCTATTTCAAAAAAAAAAAAAATTACTCTAAAATTTTTACTATAAAAAGTCGGGGCGTTACACACCGAGTTAATTTCTACTCGAGGAGCATAGTTGTTAACAACTTATCCATCAGAGCTTTTATATCATCTCATCTTATCCCTTGACGGAACCAAGGAGACGAATGAGTGCATCAGGTTCTATTTAAATTGATGACTCATTCTACATGCTCTGGTTCGTTGAACCCATTCAAGCATCTTGCCTATGAAGGAGATTATCATTGTTTGTGTGATTACTACTTTTATATCATTGTGCAGTTTGCACGTTACGAGATTGCCACGAATCTCTCATCCAATTATCGTAGTATCAACATGCAATGCATGTCTAGTGATACTGCTTACGATAAAAGGGGTGCGGATTTTTCAGAAGAAACCCCTTACCTTAGCCATTTTCAATTTTTGCTTTTCAAAACCACGTATACTTGAATACCAAATTTTCACAAAAAAAATCTCTTTATCTTTAAAGCATTGATGCACATGTGCGAAATCCGTGTCTTTTAAGAAGGGCAACCATGATACAGGGCTAGGCAAAGTATGCAAACCATGTACCCTATGAATATGTATGTACAATACATATATCACATAATGCAGGTCTGTGCACATTAGAGAATGGCGGCAATGTATAAAGTATGACTCGATGTATGAAACCGCACATTAAGTGAAATCAATGCATAAGTAGTGCACGAAGTACGAAATCATGCCTCGGCTAAATAAATGCTTAAGCAGTGCTTATGGTACGAAACTGTACATCGGCTAAATAAATGCGTAAGTAATGCATGGTGTATGAAAGTGTACCTCAACCAAATTAAACACGTAAGCAGTAGCTTGTGCACGTAATAACGTGGCAATGAAGTAAATAACATAAAGCAAGGCTTGATGTGTGAAACCACAAATCGAGCTAAATAAATGTGTAAGTTGTAGCTTGTGCATGTAATAGCACGACGACAAAGTAAATAACATAATGCATTGCTCGATGTGTAAAACCATGCATCGAGCTAAATAAATGCATAAGCAGTAGCATGTGCACATGATAGCGCGGCGACAAAGTAAATGACATAAAAGAAAAAGACAAGGATCACAAAACTACGTCCTTGAGTAAAAAGCATGTGTATATATATATATATATATATATATATATATATATATATATATATATATATATATATATATATATATATATATATATATATATATTCACAAGTTTTAGAATTGTCCTTCTATTGTCCTTTATGCAACCTTCAACTACCTCGGAGATGGTCGGACTCACTGATGATTCTGAGCATAAGTTTTCAAAGGATCGTGCCTTGGTGCGTGTGCCACATCCATTGCACCGATAGGGTGCGCAAAAAGGTATTTGGTCATGCTGAAAAAAATTGATAGAATCTTTTTACATTATTGGACAAAGAAATGCTTGCGTCAGAGGAGTCAAACATGGACCTGGTTCAAGTCAACTGGGCTGAGCCGGGCTCATGCCGACAGTGAACTGAGCTGGGCTCAGTGCTAGCTGGGTCTAGCCCCGCTATGTTTGCCTAGCCGAAGGTGGAGAAGAGGAGGAGGCAGGGGGTGTCGCCCCTGCCTGCTAACAGCAAAGGTAAGGAGAGGCAGGGGCTTCGCCCCCTGCATGCTAACCAAAAAAAAGAGGCAGGGGCATCACCCTTGCCTGTTAATCGGGAAGGGGGGGTAGGGGCGTCACCCCTGCCCTCTAATAGAGGAGAGGAGGTAGGGAGGAGTTGCGCCCTCCTGAAAAGGAAAAGGAGAGAGAGTTGGAAAGGGCAGTGCCCCTCCACTGCCGTAATAAAAGGGGGCAGGTGGGCTCTACCCTCCTACGCTTGTCGACGGAGAGAAGGGCCGGCATCACTCAGAGAGAAGAGAGAGAGGGATGCAGGAGTACCGACGGCGTCCTGCTAGTGCCAATCAGAGAGGAGGGTGGGGGGAAACCGCCGTAAGTGGTTCTTTTTTTTTCTAAACACGGGTGTTACAGGATGCACCATACAACATAATTGGACCGCGACAACCCTTTCTGGACCGGGTGCAGCTTCAATGTGGCCAATTACTCAACATACATTGATTCAAGTTGGGAACGTAGTCACAAATATCTCAAACAATTTTTTTTAAAAAAAATTGAAATTTGATCTCAACATTTTAAAGTTTTAAATTTTAATGAAAAACGTTATGTTTTCAAAATATCACCTATTGTGAAGCTATCATGTTTTTAACTTATTCTTCGTATGAACACTTTATATATATATATATATATATATATATATAGTTATTGGTATTAAAAAATAAAATTTTCAAAATATCACCAGATTTTTCCGCACCGATATCTTCCCGAGATTTGCAACTATGGTTGGGAAACGATCCGCTTTGGTATATGAAATTTAAAAAAATATATTACAATTAACCCAACCTTTTTGGTCGTTGAGCCTATATAAAACAGCATGCGTAATGCTACCGAGACCATAGAAGTGGGAATTTGACTCGGTTTTCCTCTTTGCCCTGGTTTTGTTAATAAAAGACACTGTAAAATGGGCTTGGTGGGAAGTCTCCACCAATGTCCTCAGGAGTTAGGACTATGATGACGGGAACTTGATGTCCGATCCAATGGACTACAAGATAATTTCACTTCATTCCCAGATTTTTGTTGGCCATTCCTATACATTCTCTATCTCTCCTGTTGATGAATATAAAGGGTTGGATTCGGTTCCAGTTGGGATTACTAAATCTGATCTAAGCAGATATTGCCTAATCCCACTCGGAGTCTAAAGGGAAAACCCGAAACTTGTTCTGGATCCGACTAGCTAATCGGACATATCTTTGTATCTATTCGGCTTCAGACTATCCATCACCTCCGGATTCAGTTCTGATTTTGATCAGGAATCAGATGTAAAAAACGGTAGATTATTAATTGGATTTTGCATCATCTATATAATCTGTCTCAATGGATTCAGGTTTGGTGGGATATTTGACCCGAAATCACTCCGTTGACATCCTTACCCCCTATTTCTCCAAGTTCAAAAGCATAAAAATCAGGTGGGCCATGTCAAGCCTTAAAGTCCTACTAAGTAATCAAGCATTCAGTTGATTATGGAATTGAATGGTATGCAGGCAATGCGATTGTCGAGATCTGAAAACAATTGTGATTTACAACTCAAGAAAGAATAGAGCAACTTTGCTAACTCATTCAACGTCATCTTTATCCCAGTGAACGTCACTTAGCATGATGGGAACTTAGGTGTTGTTTGACAATTGGTACAACTTGTCCAAGACGAGTTGTCCTGGACAAAACAGTCAAACCCCGTTTGTCATGAAAAACAGGGATGCTAGTTAGGCAGAAGGGGACCCATCTTTTTTTGTTTTTCTTCTATTGCGATGCGCACGTGGTTTGGGATGCAATACTCCCCATGGACTGTTGCGTCCCACCAATCAAACGACGCCTTAGTAACTAGAAGACAGACTGAAAAAACAGCCATGCTCACTCATCCGTTTTTTTTTTTTTTTATGACGAGAAACCCTGGGCGATAACCGAATTACTTAATGGGCCTGACCTTCTGGGAGGTAAACACCGGGTGAGGTTAGTAGGTTAGTGGCACCCAAGCCCTTATGGAGCCCACCAGTTAAAGCCACCCTCACATCGGTGCGAGTCTAAACCGGGACAAGGTTGTCGGCACCTTCTCCCTAGGATTGCTGCCAGACTATGCTCACTCATCTTGATCACTATATCTTACTAATTAATTATTATTGCATTATTGACAGCAGTAAGAGATGTAGAGTGAAAGGAAATGATTTATTCCTCTTGATAATTTCATACAAAGTCAAAAATATGATTTAGAAGAGAAAGCATATTTATGCCAGACAAGCTGTAGTTAAAATTACCCAAGTCAGGCGTATTTGAGTCAGGCACAGGTCTTACCTGGATCCAACTCATTTCCTCCTTCCTCCCGCTGTAAAAAAGTTGGTTCAACTTCGATCCAGATCATGTCATTAGGTTATATTCAATCTTCTATGAGTCGGATCCATGCAGATCTTGTCATTATAAGGGACCGAAATCCGCATGATCTCGATTTCGCCACCTAAGAAGATCAGCTCCATAAATTTTATTTAAGTCAATGCATTAAACAAAGTTGTGGATGAGATCATTTTATATAAGATTACTTGGAGGTGATTACAGGAATTCAGCTTTTTGATCTTGGCATGTAAGAATTTTTAAACAGATTGAAGACTTTTTCTTCAAGCCAGAAATATGTGAAACAAAATGATGAGGGGTAGGCACTATGTATCTCCATGTTTGGTTGTAGGGACCTCAAAATCTTTTCCATGATTTTTCCCTGGGCCCATGTTGTCTCTTCACTCGTTTCAAGAGGCAAGAAGTAAGATCCTATTTGCTCACATTGAATTCTCTTTTTAGAAGCTATCTTGCTAATCTAGACTTGACAAGAATTAAGCAACGCTTATAATACATTTTTATCCACAACTGCTGATGTAGAGTTTTAAAGACTTTAGGAAATGCACAATGGGACCAATACACCATCATATACACGCGTTTTCATGCATACATATACACACACAGAGGCATGCTCGAACAGATAGAAACAGGGAGTCAGAGGCATAGTGACAAATATCGCGAGATTTATGAAAAATCTTGCGATAATATCGAGAGAAATTGCCTGAAAGTTTAAAACTGCAATTTCTTGCGAGATTTTCAACATATCATGAGATTTATGAAAAAACATAAATACTGTGATTTAAACGTGATATTTACGTTTTAAACGGCTATTTATTGTGAAAAAATCATGTATTTTTATTTTTAAATAAATTTTATTAATATTTTCTTATAAAAAATAATTTTTTTTTATTTTTTTATTGCCGAGATTTTTCCAAAAAAAATTCAAATTCTCGCGAGTTTTTGAAAAACTAGATTTTGCAACGTTTGTCACTATGGTCAGAGGATCAAAAGGCAGTTGGTCCAACATACGCTAGCCCAACACTGTAGCTTTAGTCAGCTAAATAAAGTCATTATCTCCTGTCTGTTTTATAATACATCTTTTATGCCCTGATGGGACTTGGTACCAAGGAATAAAAGCCCTTAACCAATACGATCCTGTCAAATAATTAAATCCTAATAAAATGTAAACCATTCAAAGCTGATCAAAGTCGGATATTCCAAAGTCTTTGTTCTAAATCATGGGTCATGTTTCTACCTTTCAACTTTCCTCACTTTCAAACACATTTCTCCATCATGCTTAGAGAAGTTCAATGCACTAGCTAGTCGAACATGACGGCTGGGAATATTATTGACTACGCCTTATAATAAATAAACAAAATGAATCAAGTTGGGTTGTTCATCTTAATTCTCAATTATATACATCAAAATCTGCAAAGCTGGATAAACAGAAACTAGTATGAATCAGACCCTCGACTTCCAGTTTGTGTAACAAACAAGATATAGAAGTGGAAATGGAAAAAGTACATGGAAATTTATCTCATAACTCTAACAGGTTCCATGCAGAACAAAAACCGCCAACATGGATGTTCTCTTCATCAAGAGAGATGGAAGACAAGCAAAGGAGGAAGGAATAATCAAAAAGCTCCTTCACCAGTGCACGAACTAAGCAGCTCTTCCAAGTAATCAACACCCAAGTCTTCCGACTCCACGACACTCTGAATCCTGACTCCAGGCCTCTTAAATACACTAGTACCCTGTTTTTTTGCACCCCTGTTTCTCTTCCTCATGGAATGCTTCTCCTTGAGTGCAATCAACGGCGAACACCCATCTTTGCCGTAAGCTGTGTTGCGGAGCGAGTCCCTGACATGTTCCACTGGGAAATTCAGTACAGCCATCGACCCCCGCATCGTAAAAGCTGCCTGATCGTAAGCGAGCGCGGCTGCTTCCGCACTATCAAACGTTCCCAGCCACACTCGGACTCCATTCCTTGTGGAGTCCCTTATCTCAGCGGCATACTTTCCCCACGGCCGTCTCCGAACTCCTCTGTAACACTTCTGCTTAGTGCTTTCTTCTCGTGGACTCGCACCACCGGCGTGGTTTTCCTGCTCTGCCTCCCTCTCCCTGAGCATCTGAGGACCCCTTGCTTTTCTAGTGGCTTCAATCAGCACATCCACCAACATCATCTCATCTGAATCATTCTCATTGAAGGGCAGCACTTCCTCTTTGGTTGCAAAGCCCTCCCAAGAGTAGTATGATTCAGTGGAACAACAAGAAAATTCCGATGAGGAGCTCTGGTTATTTTCCATGAAGAACATGTGTAGCTAGTCGTGTGGTAAATGTTGCACCATTAATTAAGACCGCCGATCTTGTGGCTTTATTGAGAAAGTGGGCTTAGCCTTAAATCCCAAATTGAGGATTGGGACTTTATGCTTCTTCATGTGAAAGGAAAGAAGTTAGATGAGGGTGGGCCCCACGCATTGAATGCGCAGTAAGAGTCGAAACTGGTCAAATGACGATGGCAGTTCCAGGTCATATGACTCTAGAAAGCATACGGTTGCATCCTGACGTCATTCAATAATCTTTTGCATCCTGACGGCATTCAATAATTTAGTTGGTTTAACACCTGGCGCATTCCTATTGGCAGAGGTTGTAGTCACCCATTTAAGCCTCTGCGACCAATGTAAAAGTAGGAGAAGAAAGTGCAATGTTAAGCTGTTTAAAATAGATATGACCAACAACACAATATCATCTGTTAAGTTTACGTTTCAGTGTTCAGACGAACAGTTCTTTACTTTCTATCCCCGTTTTCTTGGGACAAATAGTCCTGAACTGTATCAAGAACATGGACTATATTTATATCGTGTGGTTGCATATAATCTGGTTGGGATGCCAAAATTGAGACAAATAGTTCCCAGTACGTAGCTATTTGTCCACATATTCAAATTTCCCCCCTTAGGATACTATTTACACTTTCTAAATCACAGGAATGATCTTCAGTTTTTAAAATTAATTAAAAAAATATGTGTATGCCTAAGATTGCAGGATTGACATGGCTTAGAGCAACTCACAAAGTCGGTTGAACAAATTAATTCCATACACTGGTAATGTTACTTTTGGACTACTAAAAAAGTCGGGCAGTCCACCAACCCCCACGCCTTGCCCGGACTGACCAGTGACAGCAAACAGGGTACATCATGATAGCAATGATCCACTGTCCTTCATCTCGAGCATGTTCATGCACCCACTTTTGGACAAGTGTGCTCAGCCTGCGTGGAAGGCTAGGCATCATTTATAAACCAAGTTAAATAGCAAATGCGATGTTAACACTTTTGATGGAGTGAGATACTATGAACTTTTAACATACTTCGTTTTTTTTTTAAAGGCAAGCTGGGGTTAGGCAGACCCCTATCAGTTATACAACTATACCATTAGGTTTTGAACCTGAAACGTCCCAACACAATGTGACGTGCACTAGCTGCTCCTACCAGACAAGCGGAGCTCCCGTTGGTAACTTTCAACATACTTTAGTTATTGGGGATGATGCATAATAGAAGTGCCATAATTCTACACAAAGGACAAAATCCAAGTTCACACCTTTCATTGTGCACCTCCAGACTTGTTGTATCCACAATTCGCTCCCTAGTCTTTTACATAACTTGTTAAGAACACCCAGTTACTTTTATTAAAAAATTCATTCCCTTAACGGCATAATCATTAACCATTTCCTTAGTTACTATGTTTTATTATTTTAATTTATAGTAATGCTAGCGTGCTCGAGGAGCACCTACTCTCACATACTAGAAATCATAGTTGCAGGTTGCATCTTTACAAGATGTACTTAACATAGTTTATTTGATAGGAATCATGTTTTTGGGCACAAAAATAGAGTTTTTTTAAGTCATGAAATTTTGGTCCAGATGATCTTTGAAGACCTTAAAAAACTACATGTATGCCACAATCACATGATCCAAAACTTGTTTTTCACTAAATAATGATTGTAGAACATATTTATAGGGCCTGATCAGCTAAAAAAGCTCAAACATTTTGAAATTTTGAAACTTCTGTTAGGTTGGAGTAGGTGCTCTGGGAGCACCCTATCATTACTATTTAATATATATATATATATATATATATATATATATGAACTTCTTAGCAACTTTTTGAGAAACTCATAATAATTCTTTTAGAAACAGTATCAATGTATATTAGAATCTTGTATCCATATTTTTTAAAACCGTTCTAATACACGTTTCAAATAAAAAACTTACCTCAAACTCTCATATACCCGTACCAGTATCATATACCTGTTCCTGTTTTTGGCAACTATGCCCGAACCACAACCAAGTAACATGTGATATGGGTTTGGGATATAATTTATTTTGGATATCGATCCAGCTGACCTGACTATTTTGTGCTCTTATGTCTTAATAAAACCCCGTTAATTTGTAACAGTTAGGTTTGGGATGCCATTTGGGTGGGTTCAGATGAACCCTGATGGGTTAGGTACCAGACTGATCACAGCCTTAATTACCACAACTATTAGGTCCATGATCCCGGTTTGATCGCATGTTTAATTGGCTTGGCAAAATGTCCATAATTGTGCACAACTTAGTTTTAGGAACTCCATGTAAGTTCCCTGTAATTTTTCTCTTAGACATTCTCCAATGTGGGAAACAATGTGCATAATTACGTGTTTGATTTTCAGTTCCTTCCCCGAGTAGTTAAAGCAAGAAAATAATTTTAGTTGGCAACAGTTATTCAAAAAAATAGACTTCTTTATCGTTGTTACTTCTGAAGTTTTGGATATTCAAGCTCAGAATG
Source organism: Nuphar pumila (assembly GCF_984573655.1). NCBI lineage: Eukaryota > Viridiplantae > Streptophyta > Magnoliopsida > Nymphaeales > Nymphaeaceae > Nuphar > Nuphar pumila. The sequence continues at coordinate 65,016,755 of NC_143264.1, read as the reverse complement.
ACAATAATAAGAGTACAATTTGAGACTCCTAGGGTTAATACCTGCATTCAATGAGGCAACTGAAGTAAGCAACAAGAACAAAAATATCCAGTGTTGTGAGAGGCGTACGCCTCAGTACCTCAAGCGTAAGCCTCAGAGGTGAAACCTAAGCAAAAAGTATCGAGGCGTTGTAGTGAGGCATTTGAGTCTTGAAGTGTACGCTTCACATGGGTGAAGTGTACGCCTCGCATCGAAGCATGCTTCACATCTAAGGCATACGCATCATGTTACTCTTCCCTCTTTGGTGCGCGGTGGAGTACCTCAAGATGACGGAGGAGCACAACCATGACAATCTCGTCGTCAAGACGGAGGCGTTTTTGAGCTAGACGTTGTCAAGACCCTGAGCTCGTGCGAGCGGCTCTTGCTGGAGGCCGAGGAGCTCAGCATCACCAGGCGGTGCATCAAAGCCATAGCGATTAAGGCCGCCACCAACCTATCCCTCTTCGGATGGTCAGTGGCGGAGGGGGCATCTGACGATCTGGTGAGCCCCAGCGACAATGTCCCCTAGAATGGGATCGAATCCGACCTCCGACAACAAGGATCGATGAGGTCCGCTTGGTGGTTACCTCATTCTTATGTAATACAAACCTGCTTCGTTGAAACCGGTCGCCGGCGCCGAAAAATTTTCCAATGAGGTAGGGTTTCTGGAAACGACGATCTCAGAAGTTCTAGAGAAGGTATTACTTGATAAGGTATCCTTCTGCTTCTCGATTTTCTTAGGAGATGAAGGCTCTTGAACTGTTATTGATTCCCTCTGTTGGTCTGCGGTTCATGAACTCTACTAGCACTGGGGGGTTAGACTGTGGTGGGACCTGTGTATAAATATCCATCACAGCAACCGAAGCAACTACAGTAGAGCCGTCTCCCTCTGTAGATTTGGAATCTTGAGGAGTTTTGTCGTTCTTCTCAAAATCATGTAGGACCGAAAAACAGTTGGTTTGATTCCCTCTGGAAACCTTTGCTTGAACAATTTGGGGTTTTTGATGCATCTTCACCTGGGTCCACTCATCCTGGGAGGCAGATTGAGGAGTCTTATCGGAATCAGATTTCTGAGCAGAACAGGTCATCGATGAGTGGTTCATCGACCCACATTGAGAACAAAATTGTATCTTTTGTTTGTACACTATTTCTTGCTGAAAGAAGCATCCATTGAGAATAGCTATTTCAATATGTGGCTTAGCAACAAAGTTCAGTGGAACCGCCATGCAAATTCTGGCGAAGGCACATCTATCCATGGTGCGAGTGTAGGCATCGATGTCCCCTGGAATGGGATCGAATCCGACCTCCGACACTGAGGACTGGTGAGGTCCGCTTGGTGGTACGATGAGCTCACCGTTCTGGTTTGTATTACATAAGAATGGTTGTGCCCTGAGAGCATCGAGGGGTCGTTGGTGTGCTATGCCAAGAAGTTAATATCGGGCGTCTCGCGGACAAACCGGGCACCGTCCTCTCACTTTGTTTCCATCACAACAGAGATGAGCAGAAGGAGCTCTTGGAGACGGTGGTGAGCCACATGGCGGCGAGGAAGAGCAGCAACCCGACGACAACGACGAGTTAATTATAGGAAAATACTATTTATTTTATATTGTCATTTATTATTAGTTTTTATTTAAAATTTTTATTATTTTATTAATATTATATATATTTTTTATTTTGATCATGAAGCTTACGCTTCAACGCCTCGAGGCTTATGCCTCGCTTCGCCTCAACGCATTTTCCAACCTTGGAAATATCATTAATTTACACCTTAATGTCCAACTACTTGAGAAATATCAGTCCAAACGCATGTGCCACATCTACCACACTTTTTTTTATATTTACATGCATAGACTTAATCGTGCTGGCTTTGGCTGCCATACTTACTGTCCTTGTTCTGGCAGCATAAAACTCGGTGAGCTTACCCTTTCCCATGAAATTTGAACCGAGACCACCTGCTAGTTGGCCTAGGTTCCATTCCACTATGCCACACCTTAAGAACAGAATTTCTCAAGTACCTTCGGCTTGTGCATTTTCACACTTTCCATGAGCCACGTTAATTTACACCTTAATGAAAATAAATTAACCCGGTCAACCGATCTAGACACACCCTAAAGGGAAAAAAAACGCTTTAATCCACAAGGAGAAGATTGCTTCTTAAAATCTATAGAAAAGAAAATGCACAAAAAGAACCTTATTGAATAACAAAATTTCATGGTATGGAATAATCTTTAATAGTTTTTATGTTAAAAAGTCTAGATAAAAAAAAAAAAAACAGGCCTCCTATTCTAAGAATGAAACCTGCTTAAACAAAATATTCAATTCCAAAAAAAAGTCTGAATTAATATAACAAATTCTTACTTAAATAAGAAACTACTACTTAAAAAACCACTACGATTTACTCAAAAACATATATAAACACCTTTATCTAAAAACTCAAAAAAAAACATTTTTCAACTTTAAATAAGCATAAAAACATGGTGTATAGCAATTTATAATTGTATTATATTCCTTACCTCTTAGTTACTTCTGTTCGGTTCTTTGATTTGTTCAACGTGTCACTTGCATTAACTTATAGATCTTCATCACCAAAGGGGGGGGGGGGGGGAGCCGCTTGTCTGGTAGGAGCAGCTAGTGCACGTCACTTTGTGTTGGGAAGTTGCAGGTTCAAAACCCAATGGTATTGTATAACTGGTAGGGTCTGCCTAACATCAGCTTGCCTATAAAAAAAAACTTAAAGAGGGGTCCATCCTTGTACCATTGGTTTCTGAGTTTAAAAAAAGCACTTCCATGGGCCATACAACTTAAGAATTGACAATTGGCCTGTCAATTTCAATTTGGGCCTAGAATTCCAAGGCATTTGTGTAGGCACTGAGCATCTAGCATAGGGCACCTTTGAATCGCGGTAGAAACCCGGGGGGAACAAAGCAGTCTCGGCACACGGTGTGTACCGCATTTGAAACGCAGGGATCGCTTTGTCCCCCATACCATTGTTTCTGAAGAGACGTGGCAATCGCACGACTGGCACGTACTGGACAGAACGCTGCCCAGATGTCTGGGCAGCGTTTGTTTAGTACGCCAAACACGCCCTTAGTAGGGATGGCCGTGAATCGGGGCGGGATTGTAAGTCCTTTTGAATAAGATGACTTTCATGGAACTTGCTCTTTGACAAAATTTAGGATTTAAAAGAGAGAAGAAGAAGAAGAACAAAACCGATCGAGGAAGTCTATAGTCATTCGAAAATAGATCTAGAAGAAAAAAGGTGTGAATAAGACTCGGAAGGAAAAACAAAAAGGAGGAAGGCTATAGTCAGTCATGAATGGAATTAAAACAAGAAAGGTGTGAATATGACAGAAGAAAGCAAGGCTATAGTCATTGAAATTTTTTTAAGAACAATGAGAACGTGGGAAAAAAGGTAATAAGATAACATGCATAAGGACCACTTATTTTTTGTGATTTTATTTTTTGATAAACATATCCAACCCGGTCACAGATTACAAGAGACCATTAGAACTCTTTCTAAGATACAGTCTCTCTCTCTCTCTCAATATATATATATATATATATATATAGAGAGAGAGAGAGAGAGAGAGAGAGAGACATTCCTTCCAGCCATGGGCTCTATAAGATAATTCAAATGGTAAAAGAAAATTTACACATACATTTATCAAGATTGAAAGTAAAAAAATAATGAGAAACATAAACATATGAACAATTTACAAAATATCCTTAACTTTTATGTATTTACAAAAACGCACCTGACCTTTCATAATTTACATTTAGCCAGCATGGGTTAACAAACTTAATTTCAAACAACCGCCTGAGCAATGGAAACCATTGTGTGCTGCACAAAATTCCCATTATACTATTTCAAAACTTTAAAAATACCCCTTATGATAGTTTTTAGTTTTTACTGAAAATCATACCAACACATGAAAAACCTCTTTATCTGAATCGACTGTCACAGCTCTTCCACTCAACTTCCAAAACTGAAAACACAAAAGCTAACCAGTCTCAATCCTAACAGAAGCTTATATTCAATCATTAACACCATCTGTAATGGCAGGAACATATGCAGACTTAAAACGTCCTCCCACCATTCTTACCGATTTTCTTCTCCTCTTCTGTGGCTCCAACAAAGAACTTCAATTCAATCATTACCCACCAGCATTTGGACCATGCTGAATCCATCCTTGTGGTCTGACGATTAGGTCAACACATCCTGGTCATGTGATTTTCATCTCATTCGTATGGTCAGGTTGACATTAGCAAATGTTTATATATATATATATATATATATATATATATATATATATATATATAAAATTGTGCCACGCTGTCTTCGGATTAACTTTGTAAAAACCATCTTGTTGATTGAGTTCGTTGACATAAACCCTCAAGTCCTTGCCCACCAGCGAGAATACTGGCATCTTTATTATATATGTTGGCCCTTTTTTAAAGCTTGTTTGGGGAGTCATCCAGTTGCAATTCTGTTTTATATTATTTTGATTTCTGAGCTTGATACTTATCCTACATTATTTAGGACTAAAGCTGGTGCGCACAGTCAGCTTTAAAGAAATATCAAGCAAACGAACACACAAAACAGTTTACGTGGTTCAGTTCTAGAATAGAACCTACGTCCACGGGAAAAACTCTTTCACTCTCTTAGTATTAATATTATCAAGAATACACTGTTGAGATACACAAGACGTAGCATATATAAAACTCCATCCATGATTTTCTGCTATAATTTTTCTAGCTATCATGGATCTCTCATCCTTATCCACTAAGTCAAGAGTGGTTGTTTGTTAGGATTGTGTTGATTGTGCGGATCCTTTCCTTCAAGGCCAAGATTATCTTCAGCTGCGATGGGCAATTGTAGTGGCGTGAGATCTTCTCACGTGGTGTTATCTAGTTGGCGGATGGTGTTATTGTTGCACCTTGGATCTGGATCTTTAATAGGCCCCCTCAAACATCGCCATCTAAGGAGGCCCAATTTGTTGAAGAGAGTAGTAAATTGATCTTTAGAGAGAGGTTTGGTAAAAATATCAGCTAGATGAAGTCTTGATGGAACATACCGAGTCTCCAATTTATTGTGAGCAACTTGTTCTCTCACATAATGGTAATCAATTTGAATATGCTTGGTCTTGTTGTGAAAGACGGGATTGATGGTAAGATGAAGGGCACTGATGTTATCAGAGTACAAATTTGGCCGCTGAGTTGAAGTGATTCTAAGATCACAAAGAATATAAGTGAGCCAAGTGAGCTCGGCAACAGTTGACGCCATGGTCATGTATTCTGCTTCAGTGCTAGAGCGGGCAACCGTGCGCTGCTTCTTAGCACTCCATGAGACGCATTTATTTTCAAAGAAGGTACAATAACCAGTGGTTGATCGATGAGTGATGAGGCATCCTACCCAATCTGCTTTAGAGAAGGCATACAGATGTAGCTTGCCATAGCTAAAAAGGTTGAGTCCAAATTCATTGGTCCCTTTGACATAACATAGTATTCATTTGACGAGTTAAAAATGTCCAAGTGTAGGGGCATGCATGAATTGGCTAACAATGTTCATACTATAATATAACTCAGGGCAAGTAATGGTCAAGTACTGAAGGCCGCCAATGATGCTTCTATAGAGAGTAACGTCTCAGAGTTGGCTTCTACAACATATAATTGTTGGGGTATGAGTGTGTTCATCGGCTTGGAATCTGCCATGTTCGTGTGTTGCAGAAGGTCAAGAACATACTTTTGTTCACTTAAGAACATGCCACTAGAGTTCCGAACAACTTGAATCCCAAGAGAATAATGAAGGGGTCCCATATCTTTAATTAATGGCAAATTGTGCGCTGAGAGAAGAAACAAAATATTTAAGTAGTGAAGAATCACTCCCAGTAAGAGTTAAATCATCTACATATATAAGAAGAACCACAGTCTTCCAATCATGATGCCAAATGAACATGGATGGATCCGAAGTGCTGCAGAGAAATCCATTAGATAGCAGAAAAATCCATTAGATAGTAAAAATGAGCTGAGCTGATAAAACCATGCTCAAGATGCTTGGTGAAGTCCATAAGGAGCTTTCTTGTGTCGGCAGACCTTGTTTGGATGATCCAAATTTTCATAGCCAAGAGGTTGAGTCATAAAAACCTCTTCATGAAGAATGTCGTGAAGGAAAGCATTTTTTACGTCAAGCTTATGGATATTCCATTTGGCCATGAGAGCAACACTGAGAACAAGATGAATAGTGGAAGGTCAGATAAATGGGGTAAAAGTTTCATGGAAGTCTTGTCCTTCAATTTGAATAAATCCCCAAGCAACGAGTCATGCCTTGAGACGCTCGAGAGAGCCATTGGCATGCAACTTGGTTTTAAAGATCTATTTCGAATTAACGATGTTAACTCCTAGAGGTTTATCAACAACGTCCCAAGTGTCATTTTTTATTAGGGTCGAAATCACTTCATCTATAGCGGCTTTCCATCCTGAATGAGAAAGAGTTATTTTCATATTTTTTGGCTCTTTAGGAATCGCAAAAGCTAGTGTATGCAAGAGAGCATACTTCAGATTTGGTTTATAAATGTTGTGCATGCTCCTGGTTACCATAGGTCTAGAAGAACTTTGAGAATCAAAGTTTGATACTAATTGAGATGAATAAATGTCTTCATGGGTGCCACCATCATGCTAAAAAATAGGTCCATGAATTTCTTTATGAGTGTCATCATTTTGCTGTAATATAGACTCATGGAATATTGATATTTTTGGTTGACTCATATCAGAAATTTGAGGCATGTTGATATTGTGATGCCCTGTTGAACTTTATTCAACAAGGGTCTCATCGGTAGTACTTGTGAGTCGAGAGTGATCAACATGATAAGATGAATCATTAGCAGGTGAATGTGATTTAGTCTCCAAGAGGAAAGTAGTTGTGTCTCCCTCCATGGTGGCATGCTAAAATAAAGATCCTGGTTTAACAAAAGGAAAAATGTCTTCATAAAACACATGGCGCGATATATAAATTTTTTTGATCGGAGGATAGAAACATGTATATCCTTTATGCTCCATGCTATAGTCCATAAAAATGCATGGTAAGGATTTAGCATCAAACTTGTCTTTAGCATAGTTTTAAAGAAAATGATAACATCAGCACCCTATGATCCTCAAACTCGGGTAATCAGGATTTTTCTAATACAGCTGAAAGTAGGGCATTGTCATTTCTAAATTGGTCAACGACAACCTATTTATAAGAAAGATAGCAGCAGAAAAAATATCAACCCATAGTCTTTTCGGGATATTGGCATGATGCATCATGGTATGTCCTAATTCAGTGATGTTACGATGTTTTCTTTCAGAAACCCTGTTCTGTTCATGCATATGAGGGCATGAGACTTGACATTTGATTTCATGCTCATTCAAGTACCTCAAAAACACATTACTAGAGTATTCACCTCCCACTAAAAGAAAAATGTGGATTAGCGACGGACACTATCCATCGCTAATCCATCGCTAACGTGTTTAGCGATGGATTAGTGATGGAAAGCGTCTGTCGCATAATCTTGGTCGCTAAAATGCAACAAAATTAATCTATCGCTAATTAGCGATGGAATAAAGATGAATCATGTCTGTCGCTAATCCGTAGCTAAATAAGGACTGATTTGGTTTTGCAAAGGAATGTATTTCGTCACTAAAATTTAACGACGAATATGTATCTGTCGCTAATGTCTGCCATTAATTTAGCAAGAGATTAGCGATGGATTAAATTTTGTTGCAAAACATCAATTGATTTAAATTGGTGACGAATATTAGCGATGAATAATATATATTGCTAATCCATCACAAATTTTAAAAAAAATAATATGAATATCGAGAAAAAAAATTGTTATACAATTTATATAACCTGTGTATAAAAAATAAAGTACACATAAAAAATACATATACAAAGCAGGTGAAACAAATTTAACACAAGTCATAAGTTAAACAAATTTAACAACCCAGTACAGTCTTTGCCAAGTTCTAATTAGTTATAAGTACGTGAAATAAATTAAACACATGAATCTAATCCTTGCCAAGATTCAGGGCATCATCCTCTTCATTGTCTTGATATGTCCTTCCATCCATGCCTCCATCAGCTCCTCTACGCTGATCATCTCCAGCATCCTATAAGAGAACCAAAATGTTAGTATTGATAAACAAAATATAATGAAATAAATTATATGCAATGCACCTAATCTAATGCAATCAAAGTAAATGGTTGAATGACACATAGACTAGCAATAAAGTGAAGGACAATAACATAATTCAGATATATTTTCTAAGACTGACAAAAAAAATTCATAGTAATTCAATCATGCAGATATGTGTTCTAAGGTTGTCAAAAAAATATCACAATGATTCACGCATGCATATAATGTTTATAACGTTCTCAAATAAATGTGTTATGTATCACAATCATGCATATATGTGTTATAAGGCAGTCAAAAAACTTTCATAGTGATGAAAGAATGCTTATGTGTTCTAAGGTTGTCAAAAAACTTTCATAGTGATTCAATCATGCATATATGTGTTCTAAGGTAGTAAAAAAAATTCATAGTGATTCAATCATGCATATATGTGTTCTAAGGCAGTAAAACAATTTCATAGTGATAAAATCATGCTTATATGTGTTCTAAGGTTGTCAAAAAACTTTCATAGTGATTCAATCATGCATATATGTGTTTTAAGGTTGTCAAAAAACTTTCATATTGATTCAATCATGCATATATGTGTTATAAGGCAGTCAAAAAACTTTCATATATGCTAATATCATGCTCATATGTGTTCTAAGGTTGTCAAAAAACTTTGATAGTGATTCAATCATGCTCATATATGTTCTAAGGCAGTCAAAAAACTTTCATAGTTATTCAATCATGCATATATGTATTTTAAGGTTGTCAAAAACTTTCATATTGATTCAATCATGCATATATGTGTTATAAGGCAGTCAAAAAACTTTCATATATGCTAATATTATGCTCATATGTGTTCTAAAGTTGTCATAGTGATGAAAGAATGCTTGTATGTGTTCTAAGGTTGTCAAAAAACTTTCATAGTGATTCAATCATGCATATATGTGTTATAAGCCAATCAAAAAACTTTATAGTGATGAAATCATGCTTATGTGTGTTGTAAGGTTGTCAAAAAAAATTCATAGTGATTCAATCATGCATATATGTGTTATAAGGGTGTCATAAAAATTGTATAGTGATTCAATCATGCATATATGTGTTCTAAAGGTGTCAAAAAAATTCATAGTGATTCAATAAGGCATATATGTATTCAATCATGCATATACTATCTTGAAATCTAACGACATGAAACAAATTACATAAATCTTTATACCTGACGAGAATCGGAGCTCATGTTGAATGCAGACGAAGTTTCTCTATCCCGAAAAAAGTTACGCAACTCATTATGGACAAGGTTAGGAATAGTTTCATGTAAAAAGTCACGCATTTTGTCCTCAAAATGCTGACAGGCATCATCCCAAGACATAGCAGGGTCAATCGGACGGTGGAAGTTGATGTTGGCGGGAGAAGTCTGAGAGCCCTAGCTGAAGGAGGCAGCGACTAGTGTGGTGTTCATGTTACTCCCAAACTCGAATACACAACTCTTTTTGGGTTCACCGGTTGCAGTCATCCATGCTGCATGATCAAAAGGCGGATACTGAGTGGAGTCATCGCCATATCGCTCTACCATCTGTTGCTCGTATGACACCTACAAAGTAATGATTACAATATGAATTAATAATTAAGAATTATAATGTTTATGATAATATAATTCATAGTAACTTGTATATTATAATGTTTATTAATACAATAAATACATACCAATGTCGCTCTTGCCTTCTCTGATAGAAACTCTCTCATGCTCTTATGTTTATGTGTTTCAACAAACACATCCTTGTAAGACACAATGACTCCTTTTTCTGCTTTCTGTAAGGTTAAAGGATAAAAAAATTAATTAAAAAGTATGCAAAAATACTTATAAATTTGACAATATATATTAATGAGTTACCATTTTCTTCTGGTAGCTCCCAAAAGTCCTAGATCCACCTATGTGTAGATGGGCATCGGGCATTTTTGCTCAATTTTGTGCAGCCTTTGCTGAGCGGTTTTGAAATTCATTGATTGCTCACTTGTCACACATTTCCTCCCAATAATCTCTCCTGATAGTAGAAGGGTCATGGCCCTTCCACTGCAGTGGATCATCAACGCAAGAAGAACCGACGACAGAGAAACATCTAAAGCAAGACGAGTCCGAGGAGGAAAAGAAGAGAACAGGGGCGAACCAGTTGAAAACGAAGAGGGGGAGGAAGAGAAGAGAAGAGAAGAGAAGGGGGAAAAGATGTCTGCATTTTTTCAAGGAAAAATGCGTTCCATGGCTGGAACAAAGTTATTTATAAACAAAAATTAGGTTAAAGCACATTTTCTATGGAAGTCTAAAATATTTTTAAAATTTCAAAACAGGTCTTCCTCAAAAATATGTTTTTCAAAAGGGGTTTTTCTAAACTAATTAAAATTAGTTAATTAAATCCTAATATACTAAACTATAATTAAGAAAATTTATAAACTAATAAAAAACACTAAAAAAATACAAGGCTGGACCGGAAAATATGATTTTTCTCAAAAATTCAATTTAAATCAATTTCTCGAAAGCAATGATAAAAATAGGTTTTTAATGCAATTTTATCATGGATCATGCATAAATAGATATGAATAAAATGCATAAATATATGCATGATCACTGATGATTATTTTAATAAAAAAAGTTTAAAATTTTTACATCTTTTACAAGTTGTTGAAAAGCTAAGGGTGTTAGAAATGATATAAGTGCGGGATAAAAATATTAGCTCACAGAACATCCAATAACCAGTGTTACTCTATAAGTATCTTCTCATTGAAATGATTGTTGTTTTGTTATGATAACCTTGTATGATATCAAGAACCTCGATAAGATTTTGCTAGATACACTATATTTGATTAAACTTAAAGGATTTCGTTATTTGAAGGTTATAAACACCCCAAAATTTTCAGGTCCATTCCAAACACCCCCCGCCCCTTTCACAGATGTCAATCTTCTGTAGTACAGTGTAGGAGTCTAACCCTAGGTCCATGTTAGTTTAGGTGTCATTTCATCCCATTTTATTAATAAAATTACCATTTTACCCCTAGGTCACCTTAAACCCATGTCAGTTAGACCCAACAAAGCTCATTTTAAGTTCAGAAGAATTAGAATGTCAATCATTTCTAGCTTCCCTAAGCTCACGATGAGTAGAGTCATTTCATTTCAGCTAAATTTGATTCATTTCATGAGAAATGAGCTCATTTCTAGCTTAAATTTCAAGTCAATTGTTCCAGAGTCAGTTAATTTCAGTCGGTCTTATTTCTCTAAGTTTAACTTGAGCTCATCAAGAGTTTAAGTGATCCCGTTTTAGTTCAAATTTGCTTCTCACATTCTTGGAGTTCATTTTAGCTCAATTCAGCTCATTTCAACTAAAATTGAGCTAATCCATGTCAGCCCAGCTAGTGTTTAAGCTCCATATTTAGTTCATCTTAGTTTAGGTGAGCTTCATTTTAGCTCACATTCAGTACACTTTCGTTACTCACCTCACTCCACAATAAAAAATTTATTATTTCACTGAGAATTGTGTCTATTTTAAAACATCTAGTCTAAGAGTCTAGTTGAGTCAGTGTCTTTTTAGTTCATCTGAGTTTAGAAACCCTAGAACCCAGTTTCATCTAGTTTAAACTGGTTCAAACCTCATTCTCTAAGTGTCACTCTTCACCCTGCAGGGCAAATCATTTTTTATCTTGGCCATTTCCACTCAGAGTGGCAATTCAGTCATTTTTAGTTCAGACTCGGATCAATCCTCTTTCTGAAACTATGTCTATACCCGAGATTGTTAAGAAAACACGTTGGACTAGGAGGGGATATGTTTGTATTTTATATGTTTTATTTACATTATTTATTAAGGGTATTTTGGTAAAATACTAAAATCCTGTGTAACCCTACACTTATATATATTCATTAATATAAGCAGCTAACCTCAAGAGAGAATCCTAGATGCGCAGGAGCAAGCTCTTGGCATGCACGGGAGCGAAAAGCAAAAGTACGCGTATGCACAAACACATAGAGAGAGCAAGAAGATATAAAGACAAACTTCTTTGTAACAATTGTAAGTGCAAAGAGAGAGAGGGAGATAGAGAAGGGGAAAAGGGTCTGTTATCTAAGTATACAGGGGTTCTTTAGGCAAAAGTCCATTTGCAAGCATTGGAGAGTGCCAAAGAGGTATATACATCATATGCAAAAAGTGAAAAACATGGTGGTCCAGAACATGCTCCCCCGCCTAAGCTGGCGCCGTCTTCGGCGTTAATCGTTCATGGTAATCCTCCACAACAATGATACAACATGTGGGAAGCTTTTTCCCAGGTGGCTTCATTCTTTGGTAAACCTTTCCAGTGCACCAAGTACTTCTTTACTTCATCGATGTAGTTATTAGAGTCGTTGAGGATGACTTTTGGTTCTCTGCCTGAGATGGTGATTGTTGATAGAGCTGACTGCGGAATGGGAGCATGCTGACGTATGCTCCGTTGAGGATCTTCATCTTCATGCAATGGCTCCAGGTTGGATATATTGAAGACTGAATGCACTTGAAAATTTGATGGTAAGTCCAGTTTGTACGCCAGGTTCTCAACGCACTTTCTGATGGTGAAGGGGTTGTCATATTTGCGAATGAGGCCTATGTAGTGACCCTGAAAGATAGTGGTGTGCTCGGAAAAGAGCTTCACCAACACTTTATCTCTAATGCGAAACTCTGTTGGCCGACACTTTTCGTCCTCCCATTTCTTCATGCGCTTTGTCGCTTTGTTCATATACGCCTTTGCCAACTATCTCTGATCTTGCCAGTTTCTAACAAATTGGTATGCATAAAGTGCTTTTTCACATCTGCGAGTGGCAAGAGAATGCAAAGTTTGCAACTATTGTCATGTTGTAACTTTAAATGGACTATAGCTAAATGACTCGCTCTTCTGAGCGTTGTAGCAGATTTGGGCGGCATCAAGCAAATCCACCAAATCTCTTTGGAGATGAAAACTTGTGTTGCAATGCAAATCCGTCTCCATCAAGCGAAACACTTCTCGCCAAAACTTCCCGGTGAAGCAAGCATCTTAATCACTTATATTGCTCTCTGGAATTCCCCAATACATGATCATGTACCACACGAACAACTTTGCAGTTTCGGCAGCTGAGCATGTGGTAGGGGCAGGTATTAAGATGGCATACTTCGAAAACCTGTCTATAACCACGAAAATGGAGTTGCAACCTTGGGCTTTTGGTAAGCTGACGATGAAATCTATGATGATGCACACGAGCAATATTGCAAGTTCTACCTTACGACTGAAGACGTCAGCAATAATATTGGTCTAGCCTAGCTTGTACTAAAAAACCATGTCAAACTCTGCTAGAAAATCTTGCCAGTAAGCTTGTCTTGAACACTTCTTCTTAGTCAAGTAACTTGTCACAATGTTGTTAGTTCGCACAATGAATTACAACCCCAGGAGGTAGTGTCTCCGTGTGTGGAAAGAATGCATGACTGTTAATATTTCATGCTTGTGCACGGTGTAGCGTCGCTCGACGCCATTTAGCTTACGACTTTCAAATGCTATGGGATGTCCTTCCTAATGTAACACATTCCAATTACGAAGTTAGACACGTCAGTTTGCACTTCGAATGACTTCTAGCAATCTGGCAAGCTTTGTTGAGAAACTCTATTTTGATGTCACATAATATGATACACTGTCTTATTTGATTTCATATGATATGATAATATGTTTTCTTGAAAAATGTTATATAATGACTGGATATGTTTTGCCATATATCTAACGAGTATTTGATGCAAGGATATCTCACTCAAAAAGGATGGAGACCTCTTGTTCAAGTACAACTATGATGCAATCATACTCCTTGAAGAAAAAGCTTGTTGAGCCATGCACTCCTAAAGACCATCTAAAGAGATCGGCTTCCTCAAGTTGAAGATTTTTTTTCTTCTTTAGAGTCTTATGTAACAGAACCTTCAGAAGCATGTATATTGCATATTACATACTCACTCAAAAAAGCTATTTCATAAAAGTATACGATAGTTTCAAAAAGCTCCTTTTTGAAAACTAATAATTGTACCTTCTTACAACCCTTTATGAAAAAGATATTTTGACATGATTTCAAAATATAATAATTGTACCTTATATCATATACAAGACAACTTGAAAAGTAATGATTTCAAATATAGGAAAAAGACAAAACATGAAATCGGCTACACAAAGAAAACAAATATAATATGTTTTGAAAAGACTCTAGTTACCTTCTTTAAAGAAATGATTTCAAATATAGGAAAAAGACAAAACATGAAATCGGCTACACAAAGAAAACAAATATAATATTGGTTTTGAAAAGACTCTAGTTACCTTCTTTAAAGAAATGATTTCAAATATAGGAAAAAGACAAAACATGAAATCGGCTACACAAAGAAAACGAATATAATATTGGTTTTGAAAAGACTCTAGTTACCTTTTTACAAACCCATAGAATGTCGACTTACTTGAAGTCATCATTCTCTTTGTATAGCATTAAATACCTCCTGTAAGAAATCCTTGTTAAATATCCTTCTCAAGAATGTCGACCTACTTGTAGTCTTCATTCTCTCTGTAGACTTTGAAAAACACAACATAAAGAAACTCTTGACATGACTATGTACAAATAAATATCTCAAAGCATTTATTGTACTTACACTCATTTAAAGTAAAGAAGTACTTATGTACCACAAATCATTAATTAGGATAAAGACAAAACTACATGACAGCCTACAATCCAACGTTCAATGTACTATTGTAAGAAATAGACTTTTTACATAAAATATGTATTACCTAAAATATTACAACGACTAGTGTACCCTATATTTTACTTTTATGGAAAGAAGACTTTCTCGAATTTCTCTAAAGATGTTTTTTTGAAATGACATGACATTTCACATCTCAAAAAGGCTACGATTTCAAAAAGGCAACGACTATTTTTTTAAGCTATAAAAACACACTCAAATGAACTATTCTAAACAGAAGGGAATGGAATAGACAAGTGAGCTTACAACGAGAAAAATACATATTTGATATTTGAAAGAGAGCCTAGAAAAAGAAAGAGAAAAGAAAGAGAAAAAGTAAAAAATAACTCTTTGACAAAGAGTATCTTCTGAGTGACAAACAGAACATTCTAAGAATCCTTCATTCGTGCATTCATATCATCCTGAAGGTTCTATAGGAAGTATTGTAACTTTCTGTTATTCACTGTATTTCTTCTTTATTGAAAGTAGACCTCTGAGAAAGAGGGTGTTGCCCTTCTCTGTTGAGAGAAGAAGACCTCTGTGTAAGAGGGTGTTGTCATTGTCTGTTGAGAGAAGAAGACCTCTGTGGAAGAGGGTGTGCCCCTTCTCTATTGAGAGAAGAAGACCTTTGAGGAAGAGGGTGTTTACTATTTATCCGGTGACTCGGATGTTATAGTGGAAAGCTCAAGTGGTTTGCTTGGGGACTGGATGTAGGTCAGGGTTTTGACCGAACCAGTATAAATCCTGTGTTTATTGTGTTGTGCCTTATTGCTTTATTTTTACTATATCAACTTGCATCGAATTTCACTATTCACCCCCTCTAGTGGAATTTCATTTGGTATCAAAGCAGGTTTGCAGGTTTCGACGTAACAAGTCTTCCAGCACATATGGCATCTACCTCTTATGCTCGTGATATTGAAGGTCAACACGCATCTCGTCCTCCTTTCTTCAACGGCTCCAACTATGGATACTAGAAGTGCAGAATGACTATATTTCTCAAATTCATAGATTTTGCTGTATGAAAAATTATAGAGTATCCATACACATCTCCTTCCGCAGACTATAACTTATGGTCTGATGAAGAAAAAAAATAGCAAACTTAAATGCAAAGGCTATGAATGCCTTATATTGTGCCATCGATCAGAATGAATTCAATAGAATATTTATATGTGAATCTGCATATGATATTTGGCATTCTTTGGAGGTTATTCATGAAGGAACCAACAAAGTGAAAGAAGCCAAAATCTCATCTCTTGTCAGAAAATATGAGTTGTTCAAAATGAACAAAGATGAACCCATCACAGAGATGTTCACCAGATTCACCAACATCACCAACGATCTGAAATCTCTGGGTGTAACCCACTCTCAGACAGAAAAGGTGAAGAAAATCTTGAGATCTCTCACAACTGATTGGGAGAAAAAGACTACTGCTATTGAAGAAGCTCAAGATTTGTCCAAACTTACCCTCGACGATTTAATAGGCAATCTTATGGCCTATGAAGTCCATATAAAGGAAAGAAGGGAAGAGGAACAACCTTTGAAGAAAACTCTAGCCTTCCCAGCACTCTCTGAGGATGAGGACTCAGAAAAAGAAACTGAGATTGCGCTACTCACCAGAAAATTCCAGCGCTTTATGAGAAGGAACCGGCTTCCAAATAAGCACAAAGAAAGAAAAGATCCAAAAGAAGATTCTATGTGCTACCAGTGTAATAAGCCAGGTCACCTGAGACGTGACTGTCCTCTTCTCAAAAGAAAATCCAAGGCTGAGGAACCAAAGAAAAGGTCTTCAAGAAAAAGGCTCTGCATGCTCAATGGGATGATTCAGAACGATCCACCAGTGAAGAGTCAAATGATGATGAAGCAGAAACCGCCAACATGTGCTTCATGGCAGAAAGCTCTGTAAGTGAATCTCTTGATTTCTCCTTTGAAGAACTTCAAAATGCTTTTCAGGAACTTTTTGAAGAATCAAGGAAAACGATTCTAAAAAAATAAACAGTTGAAATCTGAGAATCTAGAGCTCATTTTGAAAAATGAAAAACTCAGTATTGAAAATTCTGAGTTACAAAAGAAAAATCTTCTTATTACTTCTGAAATCTCTTCTACCAGCTCCAAGACTAAAAATCTGCAAGTAGAAATTTCAGAATTAAAAAGTAAAACTGAGAACCTTATAAAAATGGTTTTCAAGTTTACTAAAGGAAAAGAGAACTTGGATAAACTCCTATCCTCTCAAAAAGTGTCTTTTTACAAGAATGGTATTGGCTACTCTCATTTTAACAAGCCTTCTTGTATGAATCAAAAGACCACGTTTGTGAAAAGTTCTTCTGAACCTAAAAAGGAGTATTATAATTTTAACTTCTTGAACTCCTCTAAGGCTGTAGACAAACCCAAATCTAAATGGATATGGGTTCCAAAGTCTAACAAAAAGGGACCCGACTGGGTACCAAAAAGAAATTTTACTTAATGATTTGCAGGCTCCAAACAAGAAGAACAGATGGATACTAGACAGTGGATGTTCAAAACACATGACTGGACATTCAGACCTGTTTGCTGTTCTTCATAAAAAAGGAGGAACCGTCACCTTTGGAGATAACAACAAAGGTTTGATAATAGGTATTG
Organism: Nuphar pumila; assembly: GCF_984573655.1. Classification (NCBI taxonomy): domain Eukaryota; kingdom Viridiplantae; phylum Streptophyta; class Magnoliopsida; order Nymphaeales; family Nymphaeaceae; genus Nuphar; species Nuphar pumila. The sequence goes on along the minus strand of NC_143264.1, from coordinate 64,999,222 downwards.
GTAATATTGGAAATATAGATAAACCTCTTATCAAAGACGTTCTCCTGGTTAAACGCTTAAAACATAACCTTCTAAGTATTAGTCAAATGTGTGATACAGGTTATAATGTTAGCTTTAATCATAATGCTTGTCTTATAGCAGACACCAATGAAAATATTATCTTGAAAGGTATAAGAAAAAATAATATATATGAACTATACCTAGAAAACATCACAGAACATTGCCTCATAGCTAATAATGACTCTCAACATTTATGGCACATGAGAATGGGTCATGTCAACTCTAAGTACATGTCTAAATTAGCTAAAGATAAGTTAGTACGTGGGTTACCCAAAATATCTTTTAAAAAGGATTATTTTTGTGATGCATGTCAATTAGGAAAACTATCTAAATCATCTTTTAAATCAAAAAATATCATTTCAAGCAAAAGACCTCTAGAGCTTCTCCACCTGGATCTCTTTGGTCCTTCTAGAGTAGCTAGTCATAATCACAATAAATACGTTTTTGTCATTGTAGATGACTACTCAAGATTTACTTGGGTAATATTTTTGAAAAACAAAAGTGATACGTTTTGTCAATTTGAAATTTTATGTAAAAAATTACAAAATGAAAAATCTTGTTCTATTGTTAAAATCCGTAGTAACCATGGAGGAGAATTTGAAAATGAACTTTTTGTAAATTTTTGTAACTTGCATGGTATTTCTCATAACTTTGCCTTTCCTAGAGCTGCACCTCAAAATGGTGTAGTAGAAAGAAAGAATAGAACCCTTCAGGAATCTGCTAGAACTATGCTCCAACACAATAATCTTGCTAAATCTTTTTGGGCAGAAGCTGTTAATACTACATGCTACATAACAAATAGAGTTCTCATTAGACCCTTATTAAATAAAACTCTCTATGAATTATTCTATGACAGGACTCCAAGAATAGACTATTTCAAAGTCTTTGGATGTAAATGCTTTATCCTAAACACAAAAGATAGCCTAGACACTACAACAGTAAACTTCACTCCCAGCCTCACTTTTCCAAAACCTTGCTGGTCATCATCATACTGTGTTTGGTGGATTCATCTTCACAACCACCCTTAGTCATCTTCGGTAATATCATTTCCTTCTAGCACCAGCCACTGTTGCATTTATCATTCAATACATTTTTTTAACTACCGCTGACATCCTTGCACCAACTACAGTCTCTCTTATACTCCAGTTGCCCCCACTCGGCAATGGCCAGCAGTCTCGTAAGCATTTGTGTATCAGCCTCAACATAGCTCCTTTTTGCATCTCTATAAAACCATCTCATGCACCCATGATAGTCTTTAATTTGCTTTCATAGCCAATCTCAAGATTGTTGTAGTTCTTTAGGCATACATGGAGTCTCTCCCATTAAATATATGCATTTGTTTTTCATAGGCATTAATGCTTTACACCCCATAAACTTTTCTCAATTAGTATAAATGTTATCATGTGCTTCATGAAAACTTGTTTTCTCACTAACATAATTTGCATCTCAGCATCCATTCCATCATTTTCATATAAATTTTCTTTGTATGTATATCTTTTCGAGCTAACTTGAATTTTGCAGGAGTTAGGCTATTTTCCTTCTCAATTTAGAAAATTGAATTTCAATTTAAGTCAAAATTTGTAATACCTAGATGATCAACGAGAATATTTATATTTTCTTGTCTTAGATTAGAATATATGAGCATGTATATCCTCTAGAATTGCTTGTTTCATATCATTTTTCTTTGATTTAAAAAAACTTCACAAATGGTGAAACACGAATGGCACGTGCACCATTTCGTAAGAGGTAATGGATCCTAAGTCGATGATCCACATCAATGGCCATAGTCAGGGTGTGGACAAAACTTAGGATTTTTATCTTTTAAGAAATAACACTAGATCCACACTGGATCTGTTTTCAAAATTCATCATATTTTCCTTAAATATTTCCTTCTTTTATTAGAGTTTAACTTAAAATTGGCTCAAAATATATACCAATGGCTATAGTCAGGGTATATTGAGAGTTAATTTCATTTTGAACTCTATAAAAGCACAAAAATATGTTTTATTCTTCACCTGAATTTAAATATAGATTATTATATAATACATTCAATGACCATAGTCAAGGATGTATTATATCTTCAATCTTATTTTAATTCATTTAAAGAATGGAATAGTTTTTTTTCAAAATCCAATTTCAAGGATTCTTTAAATTCATTCATCATATAGGATAAAATTGCATCATTTTTTTAAAATTTCCTTTTCAAAATTCCAAGTGATTCTTCTTCTTCATTTCTCAAATCAAATCTTATTCAAATCCAATTCTATCTCATTTTCAAGATTCAAAAATTCAATTTCAAAGTCCAATTTGACTTTGAAATTCTAAAATCATTTTATATTCAAAATTCAATTTCAAAGTTCAATTTAACTTTGAAGTTTTTGATTCATCTTCAAATTCAAAAATCAAGCTTATCTTTAAATTCAAAGCTTGAGGTTGATTTTGACTGTTCTTAAAATTTTAAATTCAATCTGGGTTTTTCAAAACCCAGATCCATCTCCAAAAGTCTCATTTGGACTTTCAAGACCCAAATCCAAAGTTAGATCAACTTGGATCCAGCTTTCTAAATACAAATTCTACTTTTGGATCTTAGACTTCAGATCCAAATTGCATCATGGATTCCAGACCTTAGATCCCAATCCATTCTAGGATCCAGAACCCAATTCTACATTTGGATCTCAGATTTCATATCCAAATCCATTCTAGGATCCAGAACCCAATTCTACATTTGGATCTCAGACTTCGGATCCAAATCCATTTTAAGATCCAGAACCCAACTCTACTTAGGATCTTAGACTTCAGATCCAAATCCATTCTAGGATCCAGAACTCATTTCTACTTTGGATCTCAGACTTCAGATCAAAATCCACTTTAGGATCCGGAATCCAATTTCACTTTTGGATCTTAGACTTCAGATCCAATTCCATTTTAGGATCCAAAATCCAATTACATTCCCAATTATAGATTTCAAATCCAATTCCATTTTCAGATCTCATCTGAACTCTTTAAATCCATTTCTATTTTAAATACCATTTTGATTTTCTCAGATCCATTCTAAAATTCAAATTCAATATCACTTCCAAATTTCATCTTCCTCTCCTAAATCCATGATTAAATTCAAAGTCCATTTCTGACTTTGAAACTTCATTTCATTTCATTTCAAAGCTTCAAATCATTCTTTCTCAAAATCTAGATTTATTCTTCGAACTCTGATTTACTTCAAAGACTTAGAATTTCTCTGATCTATCTCAAGTTCTAAGTTAGATCATTTCTTCACTCCCTTATTAAATCCATCTCGGAAAACTTGGAAATTTTCAAAATATCTTTCGAAAAGAGCATACATTCTTGCATTGCACAAACATGATTCTTTGTGCATTTAGATCTTTAGGATAAATTCTTAGATAATATTTAGGCAAAGCAAAAAGGCATAAATTCGATCCTTGGTTCGATTACCCCTGGTAAAGGCGCCAGGAACGGTCGAACCTCGTACCGACGAGCGAATCCCGTCTCTCCATTTTCCCGCAAATTTTCAAAAACGGAGGCGAGTTAAATTTCTAAATATTTTTTTTCAAATCAAGGTCAAGTGAGACCGCGCAAAAGAGTTCCTCTTCTCTCTTTCTTTTTTTCTTTCTTTTCTCTTCTCTCTTTCTTTTTCTGACTTTTATTTCTCTCCATTCAAAAAGGAGGAAAATAGAGGTTGGAAAAAGAAAAGAGAAGGAAGAGAGAGAAAACCACAAAAAAGAGGAAAAATTTTCTGATGATCACAGTTTTGGCGACCGAGATGGGACCTCGTCTTCGTCTGGTTGGATCTATGCCTTTGCTTTGCTTTTATATAATCTAAGTCTTTATTCTAACATATGTCAGCTACATTTTCCATGCAAACCTTAGGAGCCTAAACTTTGTTCTAAGCTGGCATCATTGCATATAGGATCTAAGTATGGTTTGGTAGGACTATATTGAGGAGATTATTCCATGTTCACATTAGACTTAGGTCTTAAATACAACTCTCCTCAATTTTAGGGATTGAATGCAAAACAATGTATGCAAGTGTATGCTTCTCTTTATTTAAATCTATCTCTTTAGGACTTGCATTAGAGCCTTCTGATTTTATTACATGTTGATCATATTTTGAAAACATCCCTACCTATATTGTCCTGGTCTTCACGTTGTTGGGCTGTCTCACTAAACCATAGTTCGAGAGAGAGCCTCACAACTGGACCATTTATTTGGGTTCGCGCCCCCCTACCACGTACCTAAGGGCCATAGTCTGAGGTATATCGGTAGGTGCTCAAGGATGTTGGGAAGCCATTACCTTAGAACCGAAGAGATATCTTATATGCCACGTACTTCGAGCTTCGGCTTGAGTATATCGGCATACCTTGATTGGAATCAGATGATATAAATCTTAGAGTTAGGATTAAGGTCCTAACAGCCATTTCAAATATTGCATATAGAGTCAGCTTTAGGGAGTGTTGTTTGTGTATCCTTGCTTGTATATCTGTGACTGTGTGATACTTTATATATATATCTTTCTTATATTTTCCAAAACCTTGGGTATATACTTCAAAATTTCCTCTTGTTTCTAAAACCCAGGTGTATTTTTCTTTCTCTTCTTTTCTCCTTCTTTTAAATTTCTTCAAAAAATTCTTCTGATCCTGCCTGTAAGTTTTTTAAAATTTAAATCTTTACCATTTATTCTCAAATTCCATTTTTTTCTTCTATTTTCTTCTGTTTTTATATTCTTGTTTATATTTTCATAAAAATCTTTTTCCGTCAAGAGATATCCTTTTCAAAAATGGTATTTTCTTTCATATTTTAGTTGGTTACTCTCCCTCGTGGAGTAAACAATACAATTGTCACAAATTTTGTGGTGACTTAATTCCTAGTAATGGGATACAATTGTTTAGATTTCAACCTAAATCCTCCCTCTTGTCAAAACTTCTCCAAAAAGTTTCTCTGGTCTGAAAACCTCCTCTTTCCACCACAGAGAGATCACTGAGATCCGAAAATGGTTACAACAAGAGCGGGAAAAGAAACAGTTCCTCAACTCAGCGACAGTGAGGCGGAAGAGATGAGCTCTCCTAAATCGGTCAGGGGACAGGGTCAGAACAAGAAAGATGACATCGACCTCGCTATGTATGATATGTTCCAAAAGATGATGGCGAGGATGATGTCGGAGCAAGCCGAGGCCAAGCTGAAAGAGGCAGTTTCTAAAAGCAAGCTGAGGAAGAAGCCTGTAAAGAAGCAAGTCAAGATCATCAGGAAGAAGGTACAGCCAAACACTACTTCTGAGGAATCAGAGTCAGTCGAGGAAGAATCGGAAGAGGAAGAGCAGATTGTCTACAAGCAGAATCCCCCAAGGCAGTCCGTAAAAATAGCTGCAGAAGAACCTGAATCCGTCAACAAGCCCAAGTCTGGGGCTCCAGCAGAGGACCTGATGAGCAAGCAGATGAAGGAGATGAATCGAGCTATTAAGGACATTCAAGCCAAGGGTAAGGGCAAGCATACCTACACCAGCGAAGATTTTTATGATGGTCTAGATGGGGATGATAACCTGGAGAATCTTCCTCGCAAGTTTCTCAAATTTGACGGGACTGGAAACCCTAAAGCCCACTTGGCCACATTTTATGCAGAGTGCAGTCGTTTCAGAAAAGACAACAGAGCGTTGTTTATTTGCTTCCCCCGCAGTCTGGAGGGTGTAGCAGCCAGATGGTATGCTGATCATGTGAATCCTATCGAACTACGAGAGTTCAATAAGGTAGTAAATCTGTTCATCGAGCGCTTTTTATTCAACACTGAAGCCTCACCTACATTAAATCATCTTTACAACTTGAAGCAAGGAGAGAATGAAAGTGCAGGTGATTTCATTCACAGGTGGAGAAGCACCTGCAATAAAATGAAGATACCCATTCCTGAGGAGCACGCATTGCAGGTGATCCTCAACAATTTCTCTCAGCCCATAAGAAGCCTCATCGCCACTTCCCCGGCGAAATCCTTCATCAAGTTGATTGAGCGAGCCGAATGGCTCGAAGCAGGAATAGAAAGCGGACTTTACGAAGGCACGCCTCTAGTCAAGAATATCCAAGACCATAAAAAGAAGGCGCAGTTCGCTCATTCAGTTGAGGCCTCCTGCAATAATCTTGGCAGTAGCAGCAAAGGAAACAAGAACAACAGTGGTAGTGGTCCGAGAGTAGATCAGGGCAAGGGGCAGAAGGAGAGAGCGTATAAGAACAATGACAAGCCGCTTCCAATTGGCATCCAACAGAAAGGGGATCTTCAAGAGAAGCCCAAGTACATCAAGTGGGAGAAAGATCGAGTCTTCACTCCTTTAGATCAAACTATGGAAGTAATTCTGGATTACCTGTTAAAGCACGGGATGATCAAACTCCCTAAAATAGCGGATCCTCCCGTAATCTTGGGAAAGTTCAAGGACCAATTCTGCAAATACCACAGAGCAACGGGGCATGATACAGAACATTGCTTCGTCCTCAAGCATATGATACAAGACTGCATTGACAGAAGTGAGCTGATAGAGGATGAGGAAGAAAAGCAGCCAGCAGTCCTGACAGAGCCATTTCCGGATGACTCAAAGAATTGAGGATGCCCAAGTTTTTCTGCACTGTCATTTTCCTTTCTGTTAGTGGTCTTGTAGGGGCAAGTCAGCCCAGTCTTTTTTTGAATCCTTTCTTTTCGAAGTTCTTGTAAATATTTAGTTTGTTATCGAACTTTTGCTTATTAATGAAATGTCAATTTCCTTTATATCTTTTATATTTCATACTTTTTTTTGCCATACTGGGGCATTTTAATTCCCGTTCTTTTTCAGAATGCGGGGCAATCCTGACATCATTCATGAGAGAAATGATATTACCTATGAGGGCTTTTTCAAAAATCATGAAATTTTAAAAATCTTCGTTATGACCAAGGAGTTCAAATATTCCTTGGTCTAACCTTTGACAAAAAATCAACCCTCGTGTTGATCATGTTTTCAAAAATAAGTTTTTCAAACCATTATATTGAAAGATCAACCCTTGTGTTGGTCTTATCTTCCAAAATGAATTTTAAACTTTTATATTCAAAGATCAATCCTTGTGTTGATCTTATCTTTCAAAATGGATTTTAAATCTTTATATTCAAAGATCAACCTTTGTATTGGTCTTATCTTTCAAAACGGATTTCAAATCTTTATAGATCAACCCTTATCTTTCAAAGTGGATTTCAAAACCTTTATATTCAAAGATCAATCCTTGTATTGATCTTATCTTCCAAAATGGATTTCAAATCTTTCTATTCAAAAGATCAATCCTTGTGTTGGTCTTATCCTCCAAAATTGATCTCAAAACTTTTCAAAGATCAACCCTGGCGTTGTTCTTATCTTTTAAAATGGGTTATAAATCATCATATTCAAAAATCAATCATTGCATTGGTCTTATCTTCCAAAAATGGGTCTTAAATCATTATATTCAAAGATCAACCCTGTGTTGGTCTTATCTTCCAAGATTGGTTTTTAAACATTATCTTCAAAGATCAACCCTTGTATTGATCTTATTATCAATTTCGAACTGTTATTTTTAGAAATCAGATCTATTGTTGATCTTCTTCTTCAAAATTAGATTTCAAAACCATTGCCTTCGAAAATTAACCCTCATGATGATCTCTCATGTTTGATTTAAAGGATCAGATCTCGCGCTGATCATTCTTCTTGTGGTGGATTTTCTTCTCCCAAAATGATTTCTCATTTATCTTTTAAATAAACATTTTCCTTCCAAGATCCCATATGCAGGCAGGATCAGAAAAACTCCTTTTTCTCAAATCTTATAAATTTCCAGTTAATTTTTGGTATTTTTTATCTGTTTCATTCATTTTATTCATATTTTATCAAGTTTACATCAATTTTATCAAGTTTTATCAAGTTTATCAAATATTTCCTCAAATTCCATTTTATCAATTCTTATACCCTTTCAGGTTAAGGGATAAACCTGATGCCTCTTTCCCATGAGGTATTTTCTAAATATTCTTTGTGGCCCCTTTCAGGTTAAGGGATAAACCTGACCCTCGTTGTCCGAGGTGTGTCCTTTCAGGTTAAGGGATAAACCTGACCCTCGTTGTCCGAGGTGCTTCCCGCTCAGGTTAAGGGATAAACCTGACCCTCGTTGTCCGAGGTGCTCCCATTCAGGATAAGGGAAAATCCTGAGACCCCTTGTAGGAGCAATGACGCTACCTATGAGGATTCTTTTGTAAATACAAGTTTTATCAATCTTTATTGAGTTTTTAGATTTATATCAATTTCCCTTCGGTAAATTTTCTTAAATTCTATTCTTTTTCCCATTCATGATAAGGGAAAATCCTGAGACCCCTCGTAGGAGCAATAACGCTACCTATGAAGATTCTTTTGTAAATACAAGTTTTGCCAATCTTGATTGATTTTCTAGATTTATATCAATTTCCTTTCATTAAATTTTCTTAAATTCTATTCTTTTTCCCATTCAGGATAAGGGATAACCCCGAGACCTCTCGTAGGGGCAACAATGCTACCTATGAGAATTCTTTTGCAAATACAAGTTTTATCGATCTTTATTGATTTATATCAATTTTTTCTTTAAATTCTATTTTCCCATTCAGGATAAGGGATAACCCTGAGATCACTCATAGAGGCAACCATGCTACCTGTGAGAATTCTTTTTACAAAAATAAATCAATTTTCTCAAATGTTCTACATTTTTTTCCATATCCTTTTGTCTTCTCAAAGTTTATTCTTTTTATATTCTGCGTCACATACCTGGTCCATCTAAATCATAGATCATAAATTCTAAATCTTGTCATATCCCTTCTAAATTCAAGTCTCAGGTTATCTCTTCATAAAATCTTCTATTTCCCCCTTCAGGTTAAGGCATAAACCTGCATCATTCTTTTTTTAAATTCTCTTCAAAATGTCTATTCTATTTTCCCTTCAGGATAAGGGATAATCCTGAAACCCCGGTCATTCTTCTTGCTTCAATCTCTAAATATCTTAAATAGGTCGATCTCCTTCCCGACTCTTAGTTGAAAAACTCGGTGCTCGCACTGGTTATTTTGCTAAAGTTTTCAAAATCTAAAGATCAAGTTCAGTCCTCGTGCTATTTGTCTCTCAGAAAGTCTCAATCTTAAATCAAGTCATTAAATGAAATGTCCCAGCTACTTCGTTGGTCGTTAAATGAAATGTCCCAGCTACTTCGTTGGTCGTTAAATGATTAAATGAAATGTCCCAGCTACTTCGCTGGTCGTTAAATGATTAAATGAAATGTCCCAGCTACTTCGTTGGTCGTTAAATGAAATGTCCCAACTACTTCGTTGGTCGTTAAATGATTAAATGAAATGTCCTAGGTACTTCGCTGGTCGTTAAATGATTAAATGAAATGTCCCAGCTACTTCGTTGGTCGTTAAATGATTAAATGAAATGTCCCAGCTACTTCGCTGGTCACTAAATGAAATGTCCCAGCTACTTCGTTGGTCGTTAAATGATTAAATGAAATGTCTCAGCTACTTCGTTGGTCACTAAATGAAATGTCCCAGCTACTTCGCTGGTCACTAAATGAAATGTCCCAGCTACTTCGTTGGTCGCTAAATGAAATGTCTCAGCTACTTCGCTGGTCGCTAAATGAAATGTCTCAGCTACTTCGTTGGTCGCTAAATTAAATGTCCCAGCTACTTCGTTGGTCGCTAAATGAAATGTCCCAGCTACTTCGTTGGTCGCTAAATGAAATGTCCCAGCTACTTCGCTGGTCGTTAAATGAAATGTTCCAACTCCTTCGTTGGTCGTTAAATGAAAGGTCCCAGTTTTTTTTTCTCTGGTCATTAAATGAAATGTCCCAGCTACTTCGTTGGTCGTTAAATGAAAGGCCCCAGCTACTTCGCTAGTCGTTAAATGAAAAGTCCCAGCTGCTTCGTTGGTCGTTAAATGAAAGGTCCTAGTTCTTACTGGTCATTAAATGAAATGTCCCAGCTACTTCGCTGGTCGTTAAATAAAAAATCCCAGTTTACTAGTCAGAATGTCCAAAATCATAAATTGCAACTAAAGGTCGCATTAAAATCTATATTGGGTGAGTATTTCACATAGAAGTCATGAAAACTTTGCCAATCTGCTAAAAATATTTGTTGATTCCAAATAAATCTTACTGCAAAAAAAAATTACCTCGGATTACCTCTAGTATTTTCTTCATAAAAGGTGAAACTCTATGCGAAAAAGAGGTAAAATTCAAATCTTTTTCCTGTTGATCAACCAAAAGGATGAAAGAAATATCCTCGGTATGATTAGTGAAATAAATATTCGATGACATTGAAAAGCTGGAAGCGAATTGATATTGATCATAGCTATGATGCATGTTTAAAAACGATTTCCTGGCAATTAGATAGTGGAAATACCCTGAGCCATAAAAGAATCCACTTAATCCATATCACCTTATCCAGTTTAAAGCTGTAATCAAATATCGGCAAAAGGGATCTCTCAATTGTCGTCAAGATGAAGGTGAATTAAGCGAGTAGACCCCCGGGGCCAAAGAAGATTTGGATCATCTACCAAGATGAAGGAGTTTGTGAAGGATCCTTCTAGGGAAAGTTCAGATCACCGTCGAGATGAAGGCGAGTGTGATGAACCTACCGACAAACCCTAAGTGATATTTGATTTTAGCTATCACCTAAAGACCTTTTGAGCCACCATCATATATAATCTCTGAGAAAATGAAGGATCGGAACATCTCCAAGATGAAGGAGTTTGTGACGTATCCTTCCCTGAAAAAGAGAGAAAAAGTCAGGAACATCCAAAATGAAGGATGATATAAAAGCCCAAAAAAGCTCAATGACTCAAAAAGAGTGCAAGAAGATCATCATGAAAAAAAAAACACCCAGATATCAAACTGCCTAAATTGCCAGAAGTCATCTTTTCTCATGCAAAATTCTTTTATCAATGTTTTTTCACTACTTGCTTTTATGAAATTGAGAATATTTCTTCTCTTCTCATATCGAGGAAATAGATAGCTTCCTTGAAGAAAATCATCAGCGCTAAAATTTTGAATTTGACTCTTAAGACCGAGGAGTTAACCTCGTTGGAGGAAATATTCTAGGTAAAAGAGGGAATATCTTTGCACACAAATGCACATTTTCAAGCGTTGAAGTCAACTATAAATTCATCTTATTGGCAAAATTTCCTAGATATTCTAAGAATAAAATAAATATTCAATATCCATTTTGGTGCAACCTAGCGTTGTTTATATCTTTCAGAAGAGTTACCCCATTCAGTTGAAGTATCTCTCCTGTCCCATCACGGTTTCGAGAAATCCGTATGGTTGTTCCCCTTCAGGTTAAGGGTTAAGCCTGAACCTCGTGCATCGAGGTATCTTCCTTTTTCAGGTTTTGGTAAAACCTGAGTCTCGTTTTGACAAGGTTCCTCGTTTCGACGAGGTGTTTTCCTCCAATCCCATCATAGTTCTTTCCATCGTGGAATTTGTACATCCATCCAGGACAAGATCTTGCTTTAGCTTCATCTCACGAGGCATTTTCACAAAAATGTCCCATCAAAGTCCCCATATATTCCTTAACCCATTCAAGTTATCTTGATATATCTTCGCCCCATCCAGGTTAAGGGCTAAACCTGAGTCATTCCACAAAGCTGATCTAGTCTCACCCACGAGACTTGATCTAAATTCCTTATCTTTCATCATTTTGATATCATCACCCAAAGTCCCATCACGATTTCCTCATTTTCTACTCAATCATACCACTTTTGAGGATTTCGCCTTCTCAAAAGCCAGTCAAGGATAAGGTTTTAAGCTTAAAAACCATATCTTTCAAATAAATTCTTCCACACCCAGTTCAGATCTGCTGACTGTGGCATTTTCAAAATTTGGAGTGTTATCTTTGCCACTAAGCTCGGCTTTTTGCCGGCTTAGTAGCAAAGAGGGGCATGTGTAAACACCCCAAATTTTTCAAAATCTTTTAAATATTCCCTTATGGCCCCTAAATTCATTTTTTGAGCAAATGGGTCATTTCAAATCTAAATTCCAGTTCATTTCTCTAGTTTTATTGAAATTAAATTCATTTCATATATTTAAATTGATTTTGGATCTGGATCCATTGTCTAGATCCAAATCTGAATCTCCTTGTTCAAATTTTAAATTAAAATTTTAGAAAATACCAAAAATAGTTTTTTTAACTAACTCGGATAATCCATCCGACATCCATTTGGATCCATCACGTTGTATTTCTCGATTCGAGTGTCAAAAATCGAACATTTTCTCAATACTTGGGTCCAAACCCATTTTTTGAAGAAATTTTCCCCAAAATAACCCTGATCTTTTAGAAAAACCTTTCTCTTATGAATATTTTGAAATTTTGTAAAATTAGTATTAATTTTCTTAGTTTTAGAGTTTTGTTTTTACAAATATATGTTTAAAAAGAAAAGAACAAAAAAAATATAAAAATCCAAAAATTTTAGAAACTATGCAATCTACCTTCTTTTTTAAAACCTTTTTTTTTAAACCCTCTCTTGAAACCTCTTTTTGAAAACAAAAATCATTTTTTTAGGAAATTTATGAAAAGCAGACCCCTGTAGGGAATTTTAGAAAAATTACAATGGCCACTCCCGTTCACACCCTCCATCGCCCCTTCTTCCCCACTGAGTGACCATCCATCTACAACCGAACTCCATCGACCCTTGATCTCCAACAACTCGAGTTGGCTTCTTCTTTTAAGAAGGGGTCGCTTGTGCCTCTTCAAGGGATCCGTCTTCTGCCTCTCCACTTCCTTCTCCTTCACGATCGATCTCCTACCCTTCCATGTGCATCATTCCCGCTTCTCTCCTCTCCTTCTTTTTCCCCTTTCAGTTTTTTTTTCTTTTTCTTCATCCGGTGCTTGCCGCTTCCAAGCAACTAAAAGCAGAAGGTATTTACAGGTAAGAAACATATCCTTTTTACTTTCAACATTTCATTTCAGTAATTGTTTTTGAAGTTTATTCCTATACATTTTTTTAGATTTTCGTAATCTAGCACCTACGCATCAATCTTCTATTCTTATTTTTGTTTCTCTTTTCTTAAATGTTATCTGATTAATGCACATTCGGTAATGTCAGATTGCTTATGGCAAAACTGATTAACCTCAGTGCGATAACCAGTGGGAACGAAATGGTTCCAACATATTTCTCTTATGTTTTTTTTTATTATTATTTTTTCTTCTTTATCTTGCTGATTTACAAGGGTCGTAATGTATATTTACAGAAACAATCCTCCATGGTATCAGATTTCTAAAACTAGATCTAGCACTATTCTGTCTTAGCATTACTTGATCCCTTGATATTTTGCCCTTTTCATCTCATAATATCCCAATCCGATTGTGTCTTGTTTTGATTCCTTTTCTCTTTGTTGTTATTATTATTTTCCTGTGGGTTTCAATTTCTCATCTGCATTAAGGGTCACTACATTTGACACTTGATTTTGGTCTACTGCATTCCGATTTTCATCACGGTAAGTGCTTGGGTCATTTTTCTTTAATGCTGATTCATTCCCTCTAATCAAACCTGCAACATTGATTTGGATAGCCCTGTTCCCCCCCCCCCCCCCCCTCGCCCCCCCGCTAGAAAGGAATACTCGTTGTGTTGGTCCAAAAGATGGGTTTCCTGTGCCCATCAGATCAAGAAATTTGTACGCTAAGGGCCATGGTTGAGGTATTAATCCTAAATTAGCGCCTCCCTCTTTGTTGCCACATAGATCAGGAAGTTGTCAAGGTCTATGTAAGAGTTGGGGGCAATACTTTTAAGAACGTCCCAGGGGTACTGAAGATTGGAATGATTTAATGTAATGGAACCGTCACTTTGTTCCTTGTGGAGATCTGAGACTGATGCTGGAGAATTACAAATGGTATATGTTAAATCCAGAAGAAGTCAATGCCTGATGGAATCCGTATTAGACCTTGTAGCTGTTTTAACCAGAAAGTTGTTTGTTCCTCTTACAGGCAGACTAGTTACCTCCTCCCACTGTCCTCAAGGGCATACATCAAAGGTGAGTTACATGTGTGTCCAAAGGAGAAGATGCTCTTTCAGGATAAATGAGAGATTGTTCTCCAATTGGTATCATCATTATAATCCTAGTATTTACAAAAGCATTTTATTAGTTGGCCATGTCTCGGTTGATGCAATTGGCCTTACCGTTAACTTATTAATAGTTTGTTCTAATGTCTGCAATCTATGAGAGTTTCTATCCGATGCAACATTAACTAGATGTTGCTCTAACAGGCACATAGGTTAAATATATTAGTATATCTGCAAAAGAAAATGTTTATGCCTGTAAGGTGCTGATGCATTTTGATTTATATCTTACCGGACCATCCCTGTACTTTTCTTTTTCTCTTCTTTGTTATATATTGTTGCATATTACAATTCGTTTTTCTGTATCTTTGTTTCCTGTACAACATTTTTTTTTTCATTGGCAATTCAATGTTTGAACCTCTAATGCTGCGACCAATATTCCTGGTCTAGTTATTCATTTGTCATGTTATTTTCTTCTTCTAATTGCTATACTTTCAACGTTATATATATATATATATATATATATATATATATATATATATATATATATATATATATATATATATATTTATCTTATTCATCGTTTGGCATCCCTATCAACCCCTTTTGTATCATCTCCTGCAGTTATGGAAGCAAGACTGCCATTAGCATCACGTGGCCATTCATTTTATCTTCTTTTCTTTCTCATAAATCTTCGATTTACTGTTTATTGGTGTTGTCCATCACTATCGTTTTCATACCCCTTCACTGATCTGGTCAAATCAATTAGATGAATATAATAGTATTTTCATTTTACTGCATTAATATCCTGTTATGATTTTTTGGCAATGCTATATTTCATTGTAAACTCTCTTTTAGTTTATGCCTTTCAAATCGCCCCTGCATTCTTTCTAGCACTAAACACCCATTCCCCCCACATCTCCTCTACTATTCATTGATACAGCTACTATTATATATCACCTGTGCTTCAGTAAACTTCGTATTTCCTGTTTCAACCTATGCTCAAATTTCACTCACTCAAATATATTGCAGCTGTTATCATATCCCTATATACCTCTCTTCATGAACACCTCCTACTATCAATATTTCTAGTTACCATATACTTCCAACACATCTGTACTGCTATTAGTTTCGACTGCCAGCAATACCTTTTTGCTACATTTCCCACCATCTGTTTATCATTCAAATACTGCTGCAAAACACTCCATCCACTACTAATCTGCTGCCTTCCTACTTCAATATTCACCTATGCTCTCATTCTCAAACCCACTTGCTGAATATATATTTCAGCACCACAAGCACCTACATATTTCATCTGTCATCACCATTATCCTTTTCATGAACACCTTTTCCTTCCACCACCTCACATCCACAGCTGTTGCTGTGATTTTCCAACCCCTGTTACAACATACAGCCCCATTCCAGCGGTATTCCTTTCCTTCATTACTACCCATACCCCATTACATCTTTTACTGTATATCAATCCCCACACCTGGTGCTACAGTCTCCTTTGTAGCAACAGATGTACACCATATCAACACACTTCAACACTTGTCACTACAGCAGTAAACTTCACTCCCAGCCTCACTTTTCCAAAACCTTGCTGGTCATCATCATACTGTGTTTGGTGGATTCATCTTCACAACCACCCTTAGTCATCTTCGGTAATATCATTTCCTTCTAGCACCAGCCACTGTTGCATTTATCATTCAATACATTTTTTTAACTACCGTTGACATCCTTGCACCAACTACAGTCTCTCTTATACTCCAGTTGCCCCCACTTGGCAATGGCCAGCAGTCTCGTAAGCAGTTGTGTATCAGCCTCAACACAGCTCCTTTTTGCATCTCTATAAAACCATCTCATGCACCCATGATAGTCTTTAATTTGCTTTCATAACCAATCTCAAGATTGTAGTAGTTCTTTAGGCATACATGGAGTCTCTCCCATTAAATATATGCATTTGTTTTTCATAAGCATTAATGCTTTACACCCCATAAACTTTTCTCAATTAGTATAAATGTTATCATGTGCTTCATGAAAACTTGTTTTCTCACTAACATAATTTGCATCTCAGCATCCATTCCATCATTTTCATATAAATTTTCTTTGTATGTATATCTTTTCGAGCTAACTTGAATTTTGCAGGAGTTAGGCTATTTTCCTTCTCAATTTAGAAAATTGAATTTCAATTCAAGTCAAAATTTGTAATACCTAGATGATCAACGAGAATATTTATATTTTCCTGGCTTAGATTAGAATATATGAGCATGTATATCCTCTAGAATTGCTTGTTTCATATCATTTTTCTTTGATTTCAAAAAACTTCACAAATGGTGAAACACGAATGGCACGTTGTTATCATCGCAAAATTTTACTTTTGCAAATCAAACTGACCTTTGAAAAAGTTTTTGAAAATAACTCGCCTCCGTTTTAAAATGCGGGAAAATTCCGTAGAATGGGACTCGCCTGTCGGTACGAGGTTCAACCGTTCCTGCCACCTTTAACAGGGGTAATTGAACCAAGGATCAATCTTATGCTCTACTCTATTCAACTTGTCTAAATCATATTCTAATTTCTAAATGCACATAGAATCAGGCATGTGCTATGAATTTTCAGAAAATGCACATTTGAAAACATGATGTTTGCTTTGAATGATTGAAATATTTAGAATAGGTATCACATGGAAAATCGTGAATTGGGATTTGAAATATACTTCTGAGAGAAATAAAAATCGATTTTGAGAAATTCTTGACATTTGGTGAAAATCGACTCTGAGAGACTTGGTTTCTCTGAATTCAAACTTTGAAATTGAAATTCTAACTTAGAAAATTTGAATTTGGAACTTGGGAAATATCATTGGCAAATCAATATTTGGAGAAAATCGATTTTTGAATAAGACTTAGGAGATTTTGAGGAATTCAATTTCCTTGACTTGGATTTTGAATTGGAGTTGACAAATGCATGAAATGAATGAATATGGATTTGAGGAATTGAGAAATACTTTTTGTATTTTTGAGAAATGCAGTGCATTTTGAAGTTAGCCTAAGAGTGTAGGCTGAATGTGGCTAATGTGAAGATCATAAATCTAAGTATCATTCGTATTCTGACTATGGCCATAAATACAATTTTCACCAAGTTTATAAACTTCATAGAAGCTAGTGCATGTGTCATTTGTGTAGACCATGGTGAATTTGTAAAATTATGCATGAATCATCATCCATCACACATTAAAATTATAAAAATAAACTATATGCAATGCAACCTAAGCTAAGCAGGAAATGTAAATTCTTATTCCAAAGTTTAATTACAAATTACATCACTATTGAAATTTAAATACATGAAAAATAAAGTCTTCAATGCACCTGCAAAACTAGAAAACTTGGTTAATGAATATATGTTGGCTTTTCTAGATTTATCCAACAATATCAGGAAATTGCTGGATTTTGCTAGATATAAGTCTTTTTGCCATGATTCCCTTAAATCAAAATGATAAAATATGAAACAAATAATAAAGGTAAAATATGAAATTTCGAAATTGGGGTCAAAATGACCAAAATACCCCTAATAACAAGACTATGGCCTTGAAATTAGGGTTTTTAGAAAGATATTTTGATAAAATGCAAGTTTTGAAGTTTAAATGAAATAAACTCAAACCAAATATGCTATGACATGATTAAAAATATGAAATTAGGGTTAGGGATTTCTAAATTTAGGTCAAATGACCAAATTGCCCCGATAGCAAGACTATGGCCTTGAAATCAGGGTTTTCTGAAATAGATTTTGGTAAAAACTTAGGTTTTATGCACTAAATGAAATCAAATGAGCATCAAATTAAACCTAAAGCATCCTAATATGATTATGAACATGATTAAACCCTAAAAATATATGCTTATGCACGAAAATCTAACAATATCACAAAAACTGTGATTTTAGCAGTGTTTTTGGATCTTTCAGGAACCCGGTTTTGCAATTTGCTTAATTCAGCCATCAAATGGATTCAAAAATCCATAAAAATTGGTACCTGCACTTGTTATAACCCTAATGTCGAATTGGAATTA
Source organism: Nuphar pumila (assembly GCF_984573655.1). Classification (NCBI taxonomy): domain Eukaryota; kingdom Viridiplantae; phylum Streptophyta; class Magnoliopsida; order Nymphaeales; family Nymphaeaceae; genus Nuphar; species Nuphar pumila. Next base: position 64,981,054 of record NC_143264.1, on the reverse strand, counting down.
TAAAAATAATTTTTTGACATTAAATTAATCCGAAAATTGCATTAAACCCTAAAATATGCTATTTTTGACCTAATTCACCAACCAGTTTCAATCCAAGACCTGAATTAGGGATCAAATATTCATGGAAATTTATGACATTTTACAGAGACTAACTAGGAAGGAAAACAAAGATTTTCCAATTTACAGATCGGAAAAATCATCTCCGGTTAGTGAGAAACCCTTCCGGCAATCTGAGCTAAAATATATCACTCTTAACAGGCATTAAAACGGCTATTCCAGATTGAAAATACAGACATAAATAGCAATTATAAACAAAAATCTCTGAAATTTTAGTGGTGAACAGTAGACAGAAAAATAATAATACTCACTTTTTACATATCTAAAATCGGATCTGTGGTTTGGGATTTATGACTAACACATGTCTGATTAGGGTTTTGGTAAACCCTAACGAGCTTTAAATTTAAAAACAGATTCTCTAAAAGGGGAGAAATACTAAACAGTGATAAAAAAATCCGAAAATTTCACATATGACAGATCTACTCAATGTGAATCCATAGCATTTTACAGATCTAAAATCGGATATAAGATGAGAGAAATATCATAACAGCAAGTTACCTTCTTGATTTTAACCACGATTTTAAAGCTTTAAAAACCCGATTTGATGTCTGATTTTTTTGACAGGGTTCCCGAGATCCAAAACCTCTGATTTTTCTACAGTAACTCAATAACTCATGCATGCATCACATATAAAAAAATCAGAAATAAACAATGAGTTCTTCAGTCCGAAATAACATCATCTTTACTGTTCTAAACCTAGAACACACAGAAATTTAAGAAACTTGAAAAACCATGCATTAACTAATGTAAATAAATAAAATAAACCATAAAACAGTAAATAAAACTTATTTCTATGCTATAGAACGTAAAACAAACATGAATAAACCATGAAAATAAATTAAAAACAGGGAATCAATGGCTGGAATTTGATATCACCTTTAAAACATAGATTTAACCCATTAAAAAGGGTAAATCATATATTTTATTGGTTAATAATGCAAAGAATCATGTTAAAATCAATTCTAATGGATTAAAATCTCTGTAAATCATCCAAAACAGGGTTAGATCACCTTCTTGGAGTGTTCTTGCTGATTCTTGATGGTTCTTGAGGTTGAATCCATGGTTTAATCCATGAAGGGGATGACACCAATGGCTAAAATTGATTTAAAACATGAAAAAATATTAAATAAAACTAAAAAATATTAAAAATATTACCTTGGTGCTTGCAGCTGCAATGGAGGAAGGTGGAGGTGCTGAAGAGGAGAGAGAGGCCACGAAAATTTGAGAGAAAAGAGCCCTCCTTTTGGCCCCCCTTAGGTCCCTTTTTATAGTTTTTCAAAAAGTCACTTAATTAGGGTTAATTAAGAGGTTTTTCATTTTTTTTAGGACTCTTTCTAATAAATCCACTAAAGGCAACGATTTTTTGTGGTTTTCTAACCCTAAATGAACTCTAATTAAACCTTAATTAACACCTAATTAAACCCTAAAAAGTCCAAATGTGGTACCACCTAGTATGGACCCACATTTGGTTTTTAAAACCTGAATTTAAAACCTTTAAAAACCAATGGTTTAAAACTTAAATAAAATGGATTTTTAAAATTGATTTTGACTCCTCTAAACCTCTAACCTAACTAGGACAATGACTAACCCTAGTCTAGCCCTGACTTACTCGAATATGGCGCCACCCCGAGTGGGCCCTACTTGAGTTTTTTTTTTAAATGATTTTAAAACTTGAAATTGAGAAAGTTTTCAAAAGATTTTCAAAAGTAAACTTTGAAATTAAATTTTTTGAAATGGCATAGGATCCTAACTGAATTAGAATTCCTCTGGATATGGTGCCAACTGAGTGGGCCCACATCGAGTTTTAGAAATTTTGAAATAAACACTGAAAATGGCTTTGAAAAGGGGTTAAAATTGACATTTGAAATTCAAGATCTTTGAAAATAGGGTCTCAAGCGAACTGGAACTCCGGGTTAGAGTCCTGAACTCTTAGGACTCTGAGACTTTAGATTTTAAAAGCCAAATGAAAGAATTTTCAAAAGATTTTATCAAGAAATGATGAAATAAGTTAGAAAACACAGTCAGGGTTAGACTCCTAACTCGACCGAACTCTAAAATAGAGTCCTGAACTAACTGGACTCTGTAAAATGACCTAAATTTTGAAAACAAACGAAAAAGATTAAAAATGGAAGTAAAACAGACTTCAAAACAGACTCCTGATCGGATCAGGACTCTGAGACAGAGTCCTGATCGGACTGAAACTTTCAAAATTTTGAGAAATTTGATGAATAGAGGAATTCAGAAGCGACACCACCTCAATGGGTCTCATCTGTAAATTGAAATCGATTAAAGTTTGAATTTGAAAGGAATCCACATTGTTTTCTGAGAAAATATTTCGAAATACAAAGTCCTGGGGTTGGAAAATGACAGAGTATTGAATAAAAACCCAGGTTTTGAAATTGATTTTGAAAGAAAAGCTTTAAAATTCAAATCTGGATTGAATATTTTAAAAACTGGAGTGTTGGATCTCGAAGATGAGATGTAATGACATGCAATGTTATGTTGTGCAATGAAATGGTATGCCGAATGCATGCAATGATATGCAATGACACATGAAATGTAAGCACTGGATAAGGGTGAAAATTTGGGGTGTTTACACACGTGCACCATTTCGTAAGAGGTATTGGATTCTAAGTCGATGATCCACATCAATGGCCATAGTCAGGGTGTGGACAAAACTTAGGATTTTTATCTTTTAAGAAATAACACTATATCCACACTGGATCTGTTTTCAAAATTCATCATATTTTTCTTAAATATTTTCTTCTTTTATTAGAGTTTAACTTAAAATTGGCTCAAAATATATACCAATGGCTATAGTCAGGGTATATTGAGAGTTAATTTCATTTTGAACTCTATAAAAGCACAAAAATATGTTTTATTCTTCACCTGAATTTAAATATAGATTATTATATAATACATTCAATGACCATAGTCAAGGATGTATTATATCTTCAATCTTATTTTAATTCATTTAAAGAATGGAATAGTTTTTTTTCAAAATCCAATTTCAAGGATTCTTTAAATTCATTCATCATATAGGATAAAATTGCATCATTTTTTCAAAATTTCCTTTTCAAAATTCCAAGTGATTCTTCTTCTTCATTTCTCAAATCAAATCTTATTCAAATCCAATTCTATCTCATTTTCAAGATTCAAAAATTCAATTTCAAAGTCCAATTTGACTTTGAAATTTCAAAATCATTTTTTTTAAATATTTTTTTTCAAATCAAGGTCAAGTGATACCGCGCAAAAGAGTTCCTCTTCTCTCTTTCTTTCTTTTCTCTTCTCTCTTTCTTTTTCTGTCTTTTATTTCTCTCCCTTCAAAAAAGAGGAAAATAGAGGTTGAAAAAAGAAAAGAGAAGGAAGAGAGAGAAAACCACAAGAAAGAGGAAAAATTTTGCGATGATCACAGATCAGCAGTTGACCCACATGAAAAAGGGGATTTAAACTTAACAGGTAATCAAAGCAGAACAAAGACTTCTGGCAAATCGGAGAATGGTATAAACAGGAGCAAAGAAAAGAAAATGTAAGTGGGAAATCGCATGTAAATAGATGAGAATAAAACAGGACAAATGTATATAGATAGATGTTCATCCTGAAAATTTATTGAAATTCAATGACCATTAAAGATTTGCTGGAATATATATTCCATGGATATAGCAGTAGGTGGGTCGACGCTGCCATAACAGTGTCTACCCCACCAATTGCATATTTGAAAAAAATAAAAAAAAGGATTAAGGAATGAATTCAAAATAAAGAAACAACTAAGTAAGGAGAAATTTTACAAAAGATCAAGGAAGAAAGAAAAGAGACAAAGTAAAAGAGAAGATTACTTACGTGGAATTGCGAACGCCTTTGACTCTTAGTGTGGATTGAGAGAATCCTCCCTTGTTTTGTCGTCGGATTTATCTGCTGAAAGAAGAACAAGATGTGAAGTTCGTCTTCCTTCAATTGATAGGGAATTGGGGAAAAAAAAGGGATGGGACAAGGAGAAGAGGGTCAGAAGCGTGGGTGAGTGCTGGATGTAGCCGATGGAATGGATGAAAATGGATGACAGTGGAGAGGTAGGAGACGGATCCTCGTGAAGGAGAAGACGATGCAATGCGGAGGTAAAGAAACTATGGTCTGAGGGTTTCCCCTTAACCGATTTTTAAAGAGGGGAGGAAGGATCCCGAATGGAGCAGTTAGGGATCGAGGGTGGAGGATCGAGAGTGGCTGATCCGAAGGTGGTTGGACGGAGGAGAGAGAGGTGCACACATGGGGGTTTGGTGATGGCGGGATGAAGGGGCGTGGCAATGAAGGGGAAGGTTTTTGGAAGCAAGGGATTTCGGTGAGGGTCTGTGATGGCTGAGGGAGAAGGGCGGTCTTTGCCCCTTTCCTTTCTTACGAAGGTTCCTTTTCAAAACCATAGAAAGAAGCTTTGCAGCCCCCCCCCCCCCCCCCCTTAAATTCGATTTTTTTCAAAAAGCTGGCCTTTCATGTTTTCAAAATTTCAAAACAGGGGTTCTCTCGCCCTTTTTTCAAAAAGGGTGTTTAAAAGCTATTTTTTCGATTTTTCTTTTTTTTATTTTTGAATTTTTTTATTCTTTTCCTTTGCATTTTCTATTTTGTTTTTGATGTTTTTGATATAAAATTTTGAAAACTAAAGGGTTTTTAAATTAATTTGGCAAAAATTTAAAAATATTTATCAAAGAAATATTTTCTAAGAATTTGGTTTTATCTTTTGGGGAAATTTCTTCAGAAAATGGGTTTGGACCCAAGTTTTGAGAAAATGTTCGAGTTTTGAAACTTGAATCGAGAAATACAACATGACGGATCCACATGGATGTCAGATGGACTGTCTGAGCTATTTAAAAACTATTTTTGGTATTTTATGTAATTTTAATTTAAAAGTTGGGCAACGAGGCTCAGATTTGGATCTTGGCAATGGATCCAAATCCGAAATTGAGTCAAAATATGTAAGATGAATTTAATTTCAGTAAAATTTGAGAAATAAAATGGAATTTAGATTTAAAAGTGATTCAATTACTCGAAAAATGAAATCAGGGGCAAAAGGGGGAATATTTATAAGATTTTAAAAAATTTGGGGTGTTCACAGATGCCCCTCTTTGCTACTAAGCCGGTTGAAAGCCGAGCTTAGTGGCAAAGAAACACTCCAAATTTTGAAAAATGCCCCAGTTTAGCAGACTTTAGCTGGGTGTGGAAGAATTTACTTTAAAGACATGGCTTTTCAGGCTTAAAACCTTATCATGAATGGTCCTGGGGGACAAAATCATCGACAATGATACAACTGAATGATAAAAATGAGGAAATCGTGATGGGACTTTGGGTGAAGATTCCGAAATGATGAAAGATAAGCATTTTGATCAAGTCTTATGGGTGAGACAAGATCAGCCTTTGGGATGACTCAGGTTTAGCCCTTAACCTGGATGAGACAAAGATATATCAAGATAATTTGGATGGGGAAAGGAATATATGAGGACCTTGATGAGACATTTTTGAAAAAATACCTCGTGAGATGAAGCTCAAGTAAAATCCTTTCTGGATGGATATACAAAGCATGGATTCTTCGATGGGAAGAACCATGATGGGACTGGAAGAAAACACCTCATCGAAACAAGAAACCTCGTCAGAACGAGACTCAGATTTAACCCAAACCTGAAAAAGGAAGATACCTCGAGGGGCGAGGTTCAGGCTTAACCCTTAACCTAAAGGGGACGACCATACGAAATCTTTGGATGAAGAAACCGTGATGGGACTTTCGGAATTGGACAAACAAATCCGAAAGAGATTTGCGAAAGGTGAAAACTGGGGTTCCCTAAAGCTTGGAAAAATGGATGATTTTAGGCGTCTCATTGTTGAGACTGAAATAGCTTTTGAAATTAATGACCTCTCGCAGAAAGTTCAAGTTTTGACCCTTAACCTTGAAAGTGCACTAGGATCGAGGCAACGAGCACTAGAGGGGGTGAATAGTGCTTTTAAAAAAAATTCTGCGAAATATAGAATGATTTTGCAAATCTCAAAGAAAACACACAAAGAACACAAGATTTTATCCTGGTTCGGTCTAACCCGACCTACATCCAGTCCCCAAGCAAAACCCGCTTGAGATTTTCCACTATCAATCTTGTAAACTACAAGATCACACAGACCATAACCGGTCCCACTTTCAGTAACAATCCTACTGAAAGCAAACAACTCCTTTACACCAAGGAGTCCTTTTTACAGAAAAGAAATAACAACTTACAATACAACCTATGAGCCTTCCTTTTGAATGCAAATGAGATGCAATTGGCTTTTGAGGTTGTTGAAACACTCTACTCACGAATTCACTATCTCTCAAAGTGATTTGAGTGAAAAACTGAAGTAAAAATATCACGTGAGTGAGAAAACAAATACTTGAATGAATAGGAGTGAAAAGCAAGAAGTAATTCAATATAATTCTATTGAATTTGATTATTTTTTAGTGTAGAATGCACTCATATTTATAGCTGAAAGTTTTCCATACGTTGAGAGTATGAAAGGGTGTCAAAACGGTCCATTTCGAACGATCAAAACATTTGAAAAATGAAAAGACACGCCTTTGTGAAGTTTCAGGAAAACGGCAAAATTAGTCGACTGAAACATCAGTTAGTCGACTAATAGTTAGTTATTAGTAGACTGACCGTTATCGTCGGTCGACTGATCTGTTAATCGAGCCGTTTGAAAATCTGAACTTTTGAAACTTAGTCGACTTGAGAAAAGTTAGTCAACTGATAATATCATTAGTAGACTGAAAAACCTTTTAGTCGACTGCTGCTAAAATCTTCTGAAAAACAAACATTCTGTTCGGTCGACTGATAAAAAGCATTAGTCGACTGCTGCTAAATTTTCAGAAAACACATGTTCTGTTCAGTCGACTGATAAAACCATTAGTCGACTGCTGCTAATTTTACAGAAAACAAACATTCTGTCCAGTCGACTGATAAAATCTTCGGTCGACTAATTTGACAAGAATGACTTTTTAGAAAATATGGCGCGAAAGGATTAGTCGACTGGTAAGACTATTGGTCAACTAATAAACATGAAAATTTAAGAAAAGAGTTTTCTAAAAAGATTTTCATGAGGGTTCTTTTTAGAAAAGATTTTTCTAAAGACTTTTAAGGTGAAATGCAACCTAAATATGCACTCTAAGTAAGGCTCTTACAAGAATCTAAGACTTTTAATGAATTAAACATTTGCACACTAGTCTTCAAAGATTCTTCACTGAATTCTTCAATTTCTTCATAGCCTTAGCTGAAATGCAGTTGATTCCACTTGCTCATCATCAAAACCTTGTACTTGAAGTATCATGTATGGCTGCATTGTCGTAACAATCTCCCCCTTTTTGATGATGACAAACTTAATCAAAGATGAAGCATTTAGATGCATAGATGGAGATTTTACTCCCCCTATCAATATGATGCAAAACATTAAAAGTTAGCACATTTAAAGCACATATATCACATATTGATTGGTTTGCATTTCCATTCATCATTTCTTCATGCATTTAGAAATACATTCATTCAAAGCTTTCTTTTTCTCTTAATTTTGCATTTCTCATGCAAGATCTCCTGCAATGTAATTGCTATCATCTTTTTCTCCCCCTTTGTCAGAATCAAAAAGAGTAAGGGCAGAAATAGCATAAGCAAAATAGAGATACAAGTTTAAAAATATTACAACCCATAAAGTATGTATTTCAAAGATCAAAGATCAGAAAAGAGAGTTTAGCAAATCCTTAATGGCAGTTACATCCTTCTGAATTGAAGCAAGTTGTTGAGTTACATCTTCACGAAAAGTGTGTTGATGCAGCTCCAAAGCTTCCAGTTTCTGCATAACTTCATCATGGTCTTGATTTGTCGAAAATTTCTTTCTTTTTGCATGAGATGAAGGTGTCGCAGAAGGTGAAGGTTCAGAAATAGATGGTTCATTAGGATCAGATGGTTCAGTTTGATCAACATTTAAAGGAGGCAGATATTTAATTTTCATTTTTTTAAAAATTGTTTGATCAAAGAACTCTTTTTGCTCAATGTATTTTTCATTTGTTAAAGGAACTTTGAAATGTCTAAAAATACGGGTTAAAAGACAACCATAAGGAAGAAATGGTTTTTGTTTCCACAAGTTTGTAAAATACACATTAGCCCAGTTGACAGAAATATTTCAAATAAAACATAAAGAGCCGTAGATAGATCTGTGGAATAATAATCAAAAGAACCAGTTTTGGGTAGAACATTGTGGGCAAGGATTCGTCCAGCAATGCGTGCACGAGTTTGAAGATTAGTATTTTTGAAAGGAGGGTAGTGAGGTGCTTCTGGAAGAAGAATTTGTTCAAAAACTCTTTCATCATTCAATTCAATAGTATTGAAAAGAGTGTCTGAAGGTGGAATTTCAAGAATTTCTCCAAGTAATTTTGAATCAAACTCGATTTCAACATCACAAACAAGAGAGGACAAAACTCCAGTTTCATGATTCATTTGTAAATTCGTGTAAAACAAGTGAATTAGAAACGGATAGTGAAGGGTATCTGCACAAGCATCAAAAAGATGTGAAATTCCAAGAAATAATTCTCTTATTTTGTAACGAGAAAACAAGTGAAATAGAACATTTCGGCCTGGTAAAATAGGTAGTGCAGAAATTGATCCAAAAGTATCATAGAGAAGAGGATTGCGAAGTAATCTTAGTGAAAAACCATGTTTTGAAGTAGGTGTAGGAGGAGGAGAACCTAAACCTTTTGCAGATGCAGACTTCGTACGAGGCATGGTAAAAAAGTTACCAAAAAAATGTCGGCTTCCAAATGACGTCCGGCAAAGGGAAAAAGCTTTCCGGTGATAAAAAACGAAGGTCGATGCGGTGGCTGACGGCGAGGAGAGGTCGGCCACAAGGGGATTCTGGCAATACACTGTCACGGCAAGAGAGTTCCGGCGTGTTTTGAAGATGCGCCAGTCACTGCAAGAGGATTTCGGCGTTTCAAGATCACGGCCAGAAGATTCCGGCGTCTCCCTGTTACGGTAAGAAAATCCCGGCAAAGATGGAATCGAATGGCACTCCGAGGGTTTTTCGGAAGAGAGAGAGGCAAGAGAGAAAGAGGGGTTTTCGTTTTTAAGGGTTTCATTTTTAAGAAAAACGAAATGGTACGAAGTGAAACGATGCCTCTTTTTTTTTAAAAAAAAAAACTGGTTTTAAAACAAATCCAAGGGGTGTCGGGTCCCTTCATTTAAAATTTTTTTAAAAAAAATTTAGTCGACTAAAACTTTATCGGTCGACTAAAAAGTGCGACTTATTCTAAAAATATCATCAGTCGACTAGAAATATATCGATCGACTAACATGGTGTAATACATTCCAAAATATAAAACACCAGTCGACTAAAATTTTATCGGTCGACTAATATAGTGCGATTTTGAGATTTTGTTCAAAAATCAACATTTTTATAAATCCAAAAACAAGCAAATACCTAGTTCTCTCCTAATTCTCATAAAATCTTCATTTTTAAGAGGTTTAGTGAAGATATCGGCATGTTGTTCTTTAGTGGAAATAAAATTTAACGAAATATCTCCTTTTAACACATGATCTCTTAAAAAATGATGTCTAACTTCAATATGCTTAGTTCTTGAGTGCTGAATAGGATTTTTCGAAAGATTTATAGCACTAGTGTTATCATAATAAATAGTTGTTGTGGAGTAATTCAAACCAAAATCTTTTAAGGTTTGTTTCATCCAAAGTACTTGTGAACATGCTAAACTAGCTGCTATATATTCTGCTTCAGTTGTTGAGAGTGATACTGAATTTTGCTTTTTACTAAACCAAGAGACTAAGGAATTTCCTAAGAAATGACAAGTTCCACTAGTACTCTTGCGATCAGATTTACTTCCTACAAAATCTGCATCACTATATGAAACTAAATCAAAGGAAAATGATTTTGGGTAAAACAAACTGAAATCTGAAGTATCTTTCAAATAACGAAGAATTTTTTTTACTACAGTTAAATGAGATTCCTTTGGATTAGCTTGAAATCTTGCACACATACAAACACTAAACATAATATCAGGTCGACTAGCAGTTAAGTATAATAGAGATCCGATCATACCTCTGTAGAGCTTAGTATCTACACTTTTACCATTTTCATCTTTATCAAGAGAAGTAGTTGTACTCATAGGATTCCTTCTTGATTTCGATGAGTCCATCCCAAATCTCTTGAGAAGTTCTTTTGTATACTTAGCCTGATTGATGAAGATTCCTTCTTCAGTTTGCTTTATTTGTAGTTCAAGGAAGTAGTTTAATTCGCCCATCAAGCTTATTTCAAACTTTTTCTGCATAGCTTTAGCAAATTCTTTACAAAGAGAATCATTAGTAGAACCAAATATTATGTCATCAACATAAATTTGCACAATAAGAATATCTGAATTAAAATGTTTAATAAATAAAGTGGAGTCTACCCGACCAATGGAAAAACCAGATTGCTCTAGAAAATTTTGTAGTCTTTCATACCACGCTCTTGGTGCTTGTTTGAGTCCATACAAAGCCCTTTTCAATTTGTAGACTTTTTCTGGATATTTCTCATTTTCAAAGCCTGGAGGTTGCTCTACATAAACTTTTTCATTGATGTGTCCATTTAAGAATGCACTCTTAACATCAATTTAATATAACTTGAAGTTCATGTAACTAGCAAAAGCAAGCATCATTCGAATTGACTCTAATCGAGCCACTGGTGCATAGGTTTCATCAAAATCTATGCCTTCTTCTTGATTATAGCCTTGTGCTACTAGCCTTTCTTTGTTACGAATGACTTCACCATTTTCATCCAGCTTATTTCGGAAGACCCATCTTGTTCCAATTACCGGATGATCCTTTGGTCTATCAACTAGATCCCAAACATCATTCCTAGTGAATTGGTTAAGTTCTTCAGACATGGCCAAAAGCCAAAATTCATCATCACATGCCTCATTGATATTCTTTGGTTCTAATTTAGATATGAAAGCAACATTTGCAATATATTTTTCCAACTGCCTTCTAGTTTGGACATCACTCTTTATTTCACCAATAACTTGTTTATGTGGATGATTAGGAACTTCTTTCCAAACCGGTTGAAGAGGAATATTTTTTTGAGAAGTACTCTCTATCAAGGGTTTTTCTTGAAGTATTACTTCTTCTCCTTCGCTTAGAGGTATAACCTGCTCACAATTCTCATCAAATGCAACATGTAAAGATTCTTCAATACAAGATGTTCTTTTATTGAAAATATGATATGCTTTACTTCTAGAAGAATATCCAAGAAATATTGATTCATCTGATTTTGAATCAAACTTATCAAGATTATCCTTGGCATTTAACAAGAAACATTTACTACCAAAAATTTTGAAATATGGTATCTTTGGTATACGATCATAATACAATTCAAAACATGTTTTATGTAAAATTGGTCGAATAAGAACACGATTTAAGACATAACATGCTGTATTAATTGCTTCAGCCCAAAAGTATTTTGGTAATTTTTTTTATCTTGAAGCATGGTTCTAGCACATTCTTGCAAAATTCTATTCTTTCTTTCAACAACTCCATTTTGTGGAGCCGCTCTAGGAAAAGCAAAGTTGTGAGATATACCATGTAAATCACAAAACTTTAGAAAAGATTCATTTTCAAATTCATCACCATGATCACTACAAATTTTAATAATAGATGTAGATTTTTCATTTGTAATTCTTCTACAAAGTTTAGAAAATTCTGAAAAAGCATCTTTTTTGCTTTTTAGAAAAATCACCCATGTAAACCGAGAATAATCATCTACTATAACAAAAGCATACTTGCTACCATTGAAACTTTGAATTCTAGATGGTCCAAATAGATCTAAATGTAAAAGTTCAAGAGGACATTTTGTTGAAACTATATCTTTTGCTTTAAAAGAACTCTTGATTTGTTTACCCCTTTGACAAGCATCACATAAGTGATTCTTTTTATATGGTATTCTAGATATGCCTCTTACAAGATCATTCTTGGATAATTTTGAAATAATTTTAAAGTTAACATGTTCAACTCTCTTGTGCCATAACCATTGAATTTCATTTGAAACAATAAGACATTTTTCATTAAAAGAGGGTAATTCATCTAGATATAGTTCATACACATTGTTTCTTCTTTTACCTTTAAAAATGATCTTTTTAGATTGAAAATCAGAAATTAAGCATAAATCATTTTCAAAAGAAACATGAAAACCTTTATCACATAATTGACTGATAGATATTAAATTATGCATTAAACCATCTACTAAAAGAACATTTTCTATCAAGGGAAATTTTGGATTACCAATATTACCAATACCTATCACTTTTCCCTTGTTATTGTCACCAAAGGTGACGGTTCCTCTATCCTTATTTTGGAGGGTGGAAAATAACTCCGGCCTTCCAGTCATATGTTTGGAACAGTCGTTGTCCAATATCCATTTGCTCCTTATGTTGTGTACCTACAACAAAATCATAAAACAGAGCATTTGACTCCTTTCTATTTTCGGGTCCATGAGAGTTAGTCTTAGGAACCCATATCCATTTGGATTTTGGTTTCCTTTGATAATAGATATTCTTTCTATAAAAAGATTTAGAATAAACATTTCTAGAATAATCATTTCTAGATGCATTTCTATTAGAACTAGAAAGTTTAGTTTTATGAACAAAAGGTTGAGAATAATGTCTTTGATTTTTCACCACATAGTTTGGTCTATTTTGAGTATCAAAGAAGCTATATCCCAATCCGGTTTTATTAACTGAGCATCTTTGAGAACCAAGAAGTTTTTCTAGATTCTCTTGACCATTTGTGAATTTGGTCACTATAGAAAGAAGATCATTTGACTTTTCTTTAAGACTAGATATTTCTTTTTGTAAGAGATTGGTTCTAACTCCAATTTCTTTTATCTCAAGTGCTTGGCAAGAATTTTCCTTCTTGAGATCTTCTATTTCTTGAAGTAACGCTTTATTTTGAGAGTCAAGAGTTAAATTTTCAGTTTTTAACTCTTTATTTTTAGAACTAAGACTCTTAAATTTAGCATATAAATCATTAAATGCTTCAAATAACTCATCATAGTCAAATTAACTTACCGAATCTTCTTGTGCTACAAAACACATGTTGGCGACTTCTTCATTTGATTCTTCATCGAAAGAGGAGTCACTATCATCCCAACATGCTTGAAATGCCTTTTTCTTCTTGAATTGGTCCTTGGGCTTGAATTTGAGAAGAGGACAATCTTTCTTGATATGTCCTGCTTTTTTGCAGTTAAAGCACTTTAGTTCATTGGGAATGAAAGAATCTGCTTTCTTTGCCTTTCTTTGAAATCTTCCCTTTTTGATGAATCTTCTGAATTGCCTTGTGATGAGGGCAATATCTTCATCTTCATCTTCATCTTCATCTTCTTCAGAGTTTTCTGAGTCAGAAGTAGCCTTAAAAGCAAGAGATTTCTTCTTAGGCTCTTCTTCTTGTCTATCTCGAAGTTGGACCTCATATGCCATTAGGTTACCAACTAAGTCTTCAAGAGTGAGAGTATTGAGATCATTTGCTTCTTCAATAGCAGTGGTTTTTCTCTCCCATTCAGAAGTTAAACACCTTAGAATCTTTCTGACTAAATCCACTTGTGAATATTCTTTTCCAAGGGATTTCAAAGTGTTAGTTATATCGGTCATTCTAGTTACCATGTCCGATATAGATTCATTTTGCTTTATTTTGAACAATTCAAATTTATGAACTAAAGAAGCAATTTTAGATTCTTTTACCTTTGACGTACCTTCGTGTGTCACGAGAAGAGTATGTCAGATTTCATTTGTTGTAGAGCATTGAGAGATGCGATTGAATTCTACCTTGTCAACGCCACAATATAATGATTCATGACTTTGGCATTCAGTGAAGCAGTCTTCTTTTCATCATCGGTCCATCGGCTGAAATCAGTTGATGGAGTTTGGTACTTTTCTGAAACAACTCTCCAGATATCGAGATCCATGGATTGCAAGAATATTGTCATTCTTACTTTCCAGTATCCATAGTTTGTTCCGTCGAAGAGAGGAGGACGAACAGAGGAGCTTCCTTCTTTGTGCTGAGATGTTGTAGTTGCCATGCTAGTTGATGGTCAAATCAAAGTAATAGCAAACCTATGCTCTGATACCAAATGAAAGTGCACTAGGATCGAGGCAACGAGCACTAGAGGGGGTGAATAGTGCTTTTAAAAAAAATTCTGCGAAATATAGAATGATTTTGCAAATCTCAAAGAAAACACACAAAGAACACAAGATTTTATCCTGGTTCGGTCTAACCCGACCTACATCCAGTCCCCAAGCAAAACCCGCTTGAGATTTTCCACTATCAATCTTGTAAACTACAAGATCACACAGACCATAACCGGTCCCACTTTCAGTAACAATCCTACTGAAAGCAAACAACTCCTTTACACCAAGGAGTCCTTTTTACAGAAAAGAAATAACAACTTACAATACAACCTATGAGCCTTCCTTTTGAATGCAAATGAGATGCAATTGGCTTTTGAGGTTGTTGAAACACTCTACTCACGAATTCACTATCTCTCAAAGTGATTTGAGTGAAAAACTGAAGTAAAAATATCACGTGAGTGAGAAAACAAATACTTGAATGAATAGGAGTGAAAAGCAAGAAGTAATTCAATATAATTCTATTGAATTTGATTATTTTTTAGTGTAGAATGCACTCATATTTATAGCTGAAAGTTTTCCATACGTTGAGAGTATGAAAGGGTGTCAAAACGGTCCATTTCGAACGATCAAAACATTTGAAAAATGAAAAGACACGCCTTTGTGAAGTTTCAGGAAAACGGCAAAATTAGTCGACTGAAACATCAGTTAGTCGACTAATAGTTAGTTATTAGTAGACTGACCGTTATCGTCGGTCGACTGATCTGTTAATCGAGCCGTTTGAAAATCTGAACTTTTGAAACTTAGTCGACTTGAGAAAAGTTAGTCAACTGATAATATCATTAGTAGACTGAAAAACCTTTTAGTCGACTGCTGCTAAAATCTTCTGAAAAACAAACATTCTGTTCGGTCGACTGATAAAAAGCATTAGTCGACTGCTGCTAAATTTTCAGAAAACACATGTTCTGTTCAGTCGACTGATAAAACCATTAGTCGACTGCTGCTAATTTTACAGAAAACAAACATTCTGTCCAGTCGACTGATAAAATCTTCGGTCGACTAATTTGACAAGAATGACTTTTTAGAAAATATGGCGCGAAAGGATTAGTCGACTGGTAAGACTATTGGTCGACTAATAAACATGAAAATTTAAGAAAAGAGTTTTCTAAAAAGATTTTCATGAGGGTTCTTTTTAGAAAAGATTTTTCTAAAGACTTTTAAGGTGAAATGCAACCTAAATATGCACTCTAAGTAAGGCTCTTACAAGAATCTAAGACTTTTAATGAATTAAACATTTGCACACTAGTCTTCAAAGATTCTTCACTGAATTCTTCAATTTCTTCATAGCCTTAGCTGAAATGCAGTTGATTCCATTTGCTCATCATCAAAACCTTGTACTTGAAGTATCATGTATGGTTGCATTGTCGTAACAAACCTGAGTGGGAACGACCATACAAAATTTTCGGATGAAGAAACTGTGATGGGACATAAGAGATATTTCAATTGAATGAGGCAACTCTTCTCGAAGATATAAACAATGCTAGGTTGCATCAAAATGGATATTGAATATTTATTTCATTCTTGGAATATCTAGAAAATTTTGCCAATAAGATAAATTTATAGTTGACTTCAACGCTTGAAAATGTGTGCACGTATGTGCAAAAGATATTCCCTCTTTTACCTAGAGTATTTCCTCCCATAAGGTTAACTCCTTGGTTTTAAGAGTCAAACTCAAAATTTTAGCGCTGATGATTTTCTTCAAGGAAGCTATTCATTTCCTTGATATGAGAAGAGAAGAAATATTCTTAATTTCATCAAAGTAAGTAGTGAAAAGATATTGATAAAAGAATTTTGCATGAGAGAAGATGACTTCTGGCAATTTAGGCAATTTGATATCTGAGTGTTTTCTCATGATAATCTTTTTGCACTCTTTTTTAGTCATTGAACTTTTTTGGGCTTTTTACATCATCCTTTATTTTGGAGATGTCCTGACTTTTTTTTCTCTTTTTCAGGGAAGGGTACGTCACAAACTCCTTCATCTTGGAGATGTTTTGATCCTTCTTTTATCTCAGGGATTCTATTGATGATATTGGCTCAAAAGGTCTATTGATGATAGCAGAAATTAAATATCATTTAGGGTTTGTCGGTAGGTTCATCACACTCGCGTTCATCTCGACGGTGATCTGAACTTTCTTTGGAAGGATCCTTCACAAACTCCTTCATCTCGGAGATGATCCTAATCTTCTTTGGCCCCGGGGGTCTAGATCACCTATTCGTCTTCATCTTGACGACAATTGAGAGATTTTTTTTGCAGATATTTGATTGCAGCTTGAATGGATAAGGTGATATGGATTGAGTGGATTCTTTTATAGCTCAGGATATTTCCACTGTCTGATTGCCAGAAAAATCATTTTTAAACATGCGTCATAGCTATGATCAATATCAATTCGC
Organism: Nuphar pumila; assembly: GCF_984573655.1. Classification (NCBI taxonomy): domain Eukaryota; kingdom Viridiplantae; phylum Streptophyta; class Magnoliopsida; order Nymphaeales; family Nymphaeaceae; genus Nuphar; species Nuphar pumila. Next base: position 64,964,331 of record NC_143264.1, on the reverse strand, counting down.
TTTTGGCTTTTCAACGTCATCGAATATTTCTTTCGCCAATCATACCGAGGATATTTCTTTCATCCTTTTGGTTGATCAACAGGAAAAAAAATTTGAATTTTATCTCTTTTTCGCAAAAAGTTTCAACTTTTTGGAGAGAATACTAGAGATAATCTGAGGTGATTCTTTTGTGCAAACAAATATTTTTAGCAAATTGGCAAGGTTTTCGAGCATCCTTTGCGAAATAATCACTCACTCAATATAGATTTTGATGTGACCTTTAGCTGACACTTTTGGGAAGGAATATTTAGATTTTTGTTTTGCAAGGATGTATTATATTTTCAATCTTATTTCAATTCATGTAAAGAATAAAATATGATTTTCAAAATCCAATTTCAAATTCTTTAAATTCATTCATCATTTAGGATAGAATTGCATCATATTTTTCAAAATGCTTCTTCAAAAATCTAAGTGATCTTGAATATCTTTTTTTATTTCAATTCTATCTCATTTCAAAGTCCAATTTGACTTGAAAATTCCTTTGTACATTCAAAATTCAATTCTCAAATCAAATTCCAAAATTCATTGTCAAGATTCAAATTCAAATTCAAATTCAATTTAATATCTCAAAATTCTATTTTCAAAGATTCAATTTAACTTTGAAACCTCTGATTCATCTTCTGATTTCAAATTCAAAATCAAGTTGATTTTTTTATCTTCAAAAATCTAATTTTTGAAATTAATTCTGAATCTAAAAAATTGAAGTTCTTTTTCTAAGTTTTAAATTCAATCTGGGATTTTAAAAACCCAGATCCATATTCAAAAGTCCTAGTTGGACTTTCAAAGTCTAAATCCAAAGTTAAATCAACTTGGATCCAGACTTTCAAGTACAATCTCCACTTTTTTTGGATCTCAGACTTCAGATCCAAAATCCATCTTAGGATCCAGAGTCCAACTCTAACTTGGATCTCAGACTTCAGGTCCTAAATCCATTTTAAGATCCAAAATCCATTTTAGGATTCAGAATCCAATTCCATCTTGGATTTCAGATCTTGGATCCAATTCTATTTAGGATCTAGAATCCAATTTCATTCCCAATTCTAGATTTCAAATCTAATACCATCTGGATTTCTTAAATTCATTTCTATTTTGGATTTCTCAAATCCATCCTGATTTCAAACTTCGAAAATTGAAATTCAATTCTATTTCAAGTATTCATTTCCTCTCCTAAATCCAAGTTTAAAACTCAAATTCAACTTCAAAGTCCATTTCTGACTTTGGAGCCTCATTTCTTTATCTCTCATCTTCAAATCTTTCTTTTCAAAATCAAGATTTATTTTCCCAACTCTGATTATTTCAAAGACTTAGAACTTCTCTGATCAATCTCAAGTTCTAAGTTAGATTCAACCATTTCTTCACTCCATTATCAAGTTCATCTCAGAATACTTGGAAATTTTCAAAACATCCTTCAAAAGAGCATACATCCTTGCATTGCACAAGCATGATTCTTTGTGCATTTTGACTTAGGATAAATTCTTAGATTATATTTAGGCAAAGCAAAAGGCATAAATTCGATCCTTGGTTTGATTACCCCTGGTAAAGGCGTCAGGAACGGTCGAACCTCGTACCGACGAGCGAATCCCGTTTCTCTATTTTTCCGCAATATATTTCAAAACGGAGGCGATTAATTTTCTAAATATTTTCAAATCAAGGTCAAGTGAGACCCCGCAAAAGAGTTCCTCTTCTCTCTTTATTTTCTTTTCTTTTCTCTTTTCTTTTCCTATCTTTTATTTTCCTCCCTTCAAAAAGGAGAAAAATAAATGTTAGAAAAGGAAAAGAGAAGGAAGAGAGAAAAACCACAAGAACGAAAAAATTTTGCGATGATCACAACAACCAACTATACAAACCCAACAATGGGAGGAGACAGTTCAACTCCAAGGGTCATGGCCTTACGCAAGCCAGTGATCAAGCAGAAAGTCAGTCCAATCAAAATAAAGATGGACCGAAACTCAGGAATCAAGGTTTCAATCAGACTAGAAGAAATGCAAGGCAAAGCAAGAAAAATGAGTCGTGTCAAATCTGCAACAAGCCCAACTATAGTGCTCTTAACTGTTGGTATAGATTCAATCATGCTTATAAGTAGAGGACTTAGCGGCACAAGAGCTACATCACATATCACGATCAATTCAAGTAACCTTGAATCTTTCTCAAAATACTATGGTTCAAAAAAAATTTATGATAGGTCAAACTTGATATCACGCATATTGGTTTTGCTAAAGTTGGAAAAGGCACTCTGATTAGCGTTTGGCGGTTCTCGAGATTATGATAGTTAACTTTTGACATGTGTATCTTTTAATTCTCATCGGATGGTTTTGTAATTAAGGACAAGAGGATGCACAAAGTGGTGGCAACCGGAAATAAAGTAGGTGATCTCTATAGCTTTGATTGGTCGTTGAATAAAGGAGTGTGTGTCAATGAGGTGTTCTTCTATGCGAGGTTCAGATATACCATTTGGGATGTGTGGTACCAATTACTTGGTCACACCCATGCACTAGTTAGATTTTTTTGCTAAAAAAAATTATTTCAATAAATTAAAAGCTTGTTGGAAACTCCATTTGTTCCGGTTGTCAAATGGAAAAGATATGTCAACTTTCATTTTTACTAGCTGAAGAACATTGCAAATACGTCTTTGGCCAAATCCATTGTGATGTGTGGGGTCCTGCCCCAATTGTCTCTCACCAAAAAAATTAGATTTTATCTTGTGTTTGTTGATGAATGTTCTTGGTATATTTGGGTTTTTCCTTAAGGCAAAAAACTGATTTATTATCAAAATTTGTTGAACTTCATAAACTTGTTTGTACTCAATTCAGGAAAGAGATAAAAAAAAATCAAACTGATGAGGGTGGTGAATTCTACAGTAATGAATTATGAGAATACCTAAAAGATAATGTTATTCTTCATTTCAAAAATTGCCCTAAAATGCCCGAGCAAAACAGTATGGCCGAATGCTGTCACTAATCCATTATCGAGTTGGGTCTTACTATAATGTTTCATGCCCAAACTTCAAGGCTTATAAATAGGTTGTCAACACCCAACTTAACGATAAAATCTCTCTTTGAGATCCTCTTTTGCAAAAAAACCAAATTATTCTTGTTTAAGAGTGTTTGGATGTCGATATTTTTTTTATCTCAGAGATTATGCTAATAGCAAATTTGAACTCAAAACCCTGTCATGTATTTTGGGTTATAATAATCAGCACAAGGGATACAAGTGCATATTTCCTTCTATTGGGCATGTGTACACATCCAGACATGTGGTGTTTGATGAAAGTATTTTTCCTTACTCCAAGCCCATCACACTTTTCTCTTCAAGTAAGAAGTCAAAAGAGTTGGTCTTTTGATAGTGGGAAGGGCAATCTTCAAATGAGTGCTATCGTAAACACGTTGGGTCTGCCCAAGACAGGGAAGAACATGAGCATACTTGAATGTTTAATAGTGATGAATCACTTTTCCATCATGAGTTGGTGATGGGTTGGTTAACGTTGGAACCCATGACGAGGTGTGGAAGCTACCATTTCGGGTATTTACAATGTGAGCACTCAAAATTGCTCTAATGAGGAAACTCAAATTGACCCAAATATGAGTCTACATTCTTTGGAAACTCATCATATGGTGACTCGCATGAAGGTTGGGATTGTCAGACCAAATACCAAGTATTTTATTGCTCTCACTATTTCTCTTGAACCTTGGAGTCTTAAGGTTGCCTTAGCTCACAAGGGTTGGAATGATGCTATGAGAGAAAAAATAAAAGCCTTGCATGTTAATGACATTTGGGACCTTGTTCCCCAACACCCAGATGTGCATGTTATTTGCTGTAAATGGGTATACATGACAAGTTAAAAAGTGACGGGACCTTGTAACGGCTAAAAGCAAGACTTGTAGCAAAAGTATTTGATCAAGTTTCTCATATTGATTTCATGGAGACTTTTTCTCTGATCATTAAACTGGTCAACATTTGCCTCGTGCTCACCTTGGCACTTGTGTATCAGTGGGATATCTGTTAGTTGGATGTCAAAAATGTCTTCTTACATGGGCATTTAAATAAAACAGTGTTTGTTAAACAACCTCCTGAATTTTAAGATTCTCAAAAATCATATTATGTGCAAAAAATGACACTGGCCTTGTATGGCAGGAAGAAGACACCCCGTGCTTGGTATGATCGGTTCAAAAAAAATTTGTTATCAATTGGTTTTTTCTCCGGTGTTGGATCTTTCATTATTTATTTCTCAAGACAGACATAAGACAACTGTGTTGCTTCTTTATATTGATGATATTATTCTCACTGACAATGAGTCGAGAGTTTGCTATAAAAGATCTTGGTTTCCTTCGTTGTTTCCTTGGAATTGAGGTTCAACGGTTCTCTGGTGGATTATTTCTGAATCAAAAGAGGCATGCCTATGAATAAATCGACAGGCATAACTTTTTGGTGTTAAACCTATTGCCACACCTATGGTGAGAGTATCTCACCAACTCTGATATTTCCTACATCAACTATGTGAGTCAGTTTTTGAAGAATCCCACCAATTCCAACTGCCAAATGGTCAAACAGGTTCTTAGGTACGTACATTGTACTCTTAATCATGGAATTCAGCTCATGTCTAGATCTTTGCTGGACTTGTATGCCTTCCCTAGTGCAAACTACGCCAAATGCCCGCTTACCAAATGATCCACATCTAGCTTTTGTACATTTTTGGGCACCAATTGCATCTCATGGAGCGCTAATGGCAACCCACAATTTGAAGTTGAGTATCGTTCCATGGCCTCCACTATTGTTGAGTTAGTCTGGTTGACATTTATTTTTCGTGATCTTGGCATATATCGGGCATCCACCAATCTTGTTCTATGACAATATCTCTACCATGCACACTGCTATTAAACTTATTTTTCACTCCTGGACATGTCAAAATCAACTATCACTTTGTAATAGAAAAGGTGGCATTGGGCACTCTCATTACCAAGTATGTGGCATCCTCTAAGTAAATTAATGACGTCCTCACCAAGGCTCTCCCATGTTCACAGTTTGCAGAACTCAAACTCAAACTAGGACACTCTATTCCTCCTGCGTCCAGTTTGAGAGGGCTTGATAGCAAGCAGATCCAAATCCACACTTGTGGTTCAGATCCAGTCCAAGATCAAGATGGTGTCAAATAGGAAACTCAGCAAGATAGGGATATCAATTCTAAGATGAAGTTGGAAACTTATCAGCCAAGGAAGGTCATTGTAAAAATGAAACCCATAGTGATAAGGTGATTGGGTTTCCTTCCTAATCAAAGAATCCATATGTGAAAGGATTTCATCCAAATAAGGAAGAAGTGTGGCGCAAACCCTAGACACCCAATGGGTCTCATTCAATGTTAAGTTCCCAATTATGATGGGCCTCGTGTTTGAGAATTAATTAAGTTACCTTGTTGATGTAAAACTCTTAAAACATGATCTTGTAAACTATTATATATAATAGAAGGCTCCACCCAATGAATTCATTGAGTGGAGTTACCCCTTCGTGGATGTAGGTGACAGTCACACTAAACCAGGTTAAAAGCATTCCACCCGAACAAAATTTTGAAGTGGAAGTTGGGGATGGCAGTACCCTCTAATGCGAGGGTAAATGCATGCCAGTGGATATGGATTTGCAGGGGCTAGATTTGATTTATTTTATCAATTTCGGGGGCAGACATAGTGTTGGGAATACAATGGATACATGATCTAGGAAAGATAAAGACTTTTTAAATATCAGCATGCAATTTGAGAAAGACTAATATGTGCTCCACCTGAGATGCAAGCCAAGGAAGTGCCATTGGTGGGTGCCATGAAGAGCATGTTCAGGAGCAGCATTGTGTATTTGTTCCAACTATCAGGAAGAGTAGCTACAGACCTGACACTTCTAGAGGAACACGTGGTAGTGGTCTGTGATGAGCGAATTTGCGGCCTGTTGACAGAATTTGCAGATATTTTTCTAAACCAATGGGGCTACCACTAGCAAGAAATCATGAACACAGTCTTGGAACCAAATGCCAAGACGTCTAATGTGCGGCCATACCTGAATGCTCAACTGCAAAAGAATGAGATCGAGAGACTGGTCCTCTCAGAGGGACTCATCCAGCCCAATCACAATCCTTTCTCATCGCTGGTACTTCTCATTAAGAAAAAGGATAGGATGTGGCAGTTCTAGATGGACTACTTCACCCTCAAATGAAATCACAGTTAAGGATAGATTTCCAGCTATACACAAAATTGGCTAAATGTAGTAGCTTCAGTCAGCAACAAATAATCTATTTGGGTCATGTCATATCCCCATTCGAGGTGCAGATGAATCTGGAAAAAGTGACCACAATGTTGAACTAACCACGCCCTACTTCCCTGCGAGCATTACGTGGCTTTTTGGATTTAACGAGAGGTACTACCATTGTTTATAAAAAAATTTGAATGGTGGGAAGAGGGCACGAGATTTACATCGATTAACTAAAATCCTTTTTGAAATTGTAAGGATGCCCTATAGGAGCTTGGATCATCTTTCGCTTGATAGAAAGGTAGAATCCAGACAAGTTCTTCGATCTCCAAAACCTGAATTGCATCGTTGAGACACTTGAATATGCAATAAAGATCACAACGTATTAGTATTCATTCTTTAAAATGATAAAAATTGAAACAAAAAAATGAATGATATGAAAGTCTCTTTTATCATAGTTGAGGGTCTCTTAAGATTTCAAGTCCTCCTTCGGTCCGGACAGCACCCCTACATAGTTACGAATACGATTGCAGCAGCTCTGGCAGCACCTCGGTGCAGGTAAGACAACTCGAGAGAAGAAGGTTTGAGGAGGCTAAGGCTTGTTCGCTCTAGGGTCAGAGCTCCGATAGAGAAATTTTTAGATGACCAGGTTCTAGGGGGAGACTCTTATTTATAGTTTTTTGAGTGGGATATGGATCACTGGATTCTTTCAAGTTAAGATAAAGTCCTAATGGATCAGAGTCTATCCTAAATGAGGATAACACTCATGGAAAAGCGCCCTCTTCTCCTAAAAATTATGTAGGAGGGGAGGTGGATAGGATACAATTAGATGAGGATAAGCCAACTAGCTTATCCTCTTGCTCAAGTGAAGGAACGACGAAAGGGTTTGGTTGTCTTAAAGGTGGTACGACCAAACTTAACATTGTCTTGGAGGTGGGACGGCGACACAAGGTGCCATCCCAGACGTAAGACGACAGGACAAGGCGTCATCCTGAAGATGAGACAGGATGAGACAAGGGTCATCCTAGAGGTAGGATAGCGAGACAAGGCATCGTCCCAGAGGTGGGATGGCAAGACAAAGTGCCATCCCGAAGGTGAGATGGTGAGAAAAAAAAAACCATCCTGGGGGTGGGACAACCAAAGAAGGTGTCATCCCGAAGGCGGGATGGCAACACAAGGTGCCATCTCGAAGGTGGAATGCCGAGAAAAAGCATCATTCCAGAGGTGGGACAGCAAGACAAAGTGCCATCCTGAAGTTGGGACTGCGACACGAGGCCCCATCTCAGAGGTGGGATGGCCGGGAATGATAGAAGAGGTGTATGGCAGAACAGGCCAGATGGTTGGACCAAGCGGAGCCATCCCTAATGGGATGGCAAGAAAGGGGGATCTGGCTTGGGGGAAACGGGACGGTTGGGTCATCCCTATGTGGGATGGCCAGGACAGGGGATCTGTCTAGGGGGTAGCTGGGATGGCAGCACTATTATGTCATCCCGGGCACGTGGGACAGGTGGGATGGCAGCATTGTTCTGTTATCTCGGGCATTTGAGAGAGGTGGGACGACAGTACTGCTCTGTCATCCCAAACACATGGGACCGGTGAGATGGCAGGATTTCTTTGCCATCTTGGACAATTGGGACAAGTGAGACGGTAGAACTGCTCTGCCATCCTAGATACCTAGGACAGGTGGGACAACAGTAGTTCTACCATTCTGAACGCCCAAGATGGGTGAGACTGCAAAATTGCTCTACCATCCTAGACACTTGGGACAGGTGGGGCGGTAACAGTTATGCCATCCTGGACACTCGGGGTAGGTCGGATGGCAGTAGTTTTGCCATCCCAAACATCGATGATAGGTGGGAACAGGTGGGACAACAGTCAGTTCTGCCATCTAGGATGCTTGGGATATGACTGGATAGGGAGGACAGGCTGAAGTCAGGGGTAAGATAAGGGGAAGATGGCATGGAATGGAGGACGGCAAACTGTGTGCCAAGACCTAGGGTTTTAGGGCATTTTAGTAAAATTTAGGCATCTACATATGCTCTTTTTTGTCATTAATCGATGTGATTCAATTTATAACAAGAAATAGGCATGACTAAATTTTGAAACACTGGGTTGTTGAGACCATGCTTAGTCTCATCGAAAGAGGACAGGTCAATGTTGGAGACTATTGGGTTGTGGGGACTGTTGGGTCCCACCAAACGAGGTTGGGCTAGTGTTTGAAAATCACTGGATTATGGAGACCATTTAGGTCTCACTAAATAAGGTTGGGCCAATGTTTTTAGAGGAAAACTAGGTTATGAAGACCGTGGTTGGTCTCGTTGGATGAGGTCAGGCCAGTTTTTTAAAACCATTGGGTTTTGCAGACTGTTTGGATCTCGCTGAATGAGGTTGTGACAGCATTTTTAAAGGAAAACTGAGTTATGGAGACTGTGATTGGTCTCACCAAACGAGGTCGGGACAATTTTTAAAAATCATTGGGATTTAAAGACCATTTGGTTCCCACCGAACAAGGTTGGGCCAGCATTTTTTGAGGAAAACTAAGTTGTAGAGACCATGTTTGGTCTCGTTGAACGAGGTCGGGACAATATCCGAAGGAAAAAGTTGGATTGTCTAAACTGTTATAGGTCTCACCAAGTGAGGTCAAATTAAGTCCAAGGATAACTAGATTGCCAAGACCATTTGGTGGTCTTGATAACCGAGGTCAATGCCAATGCAGGGACAACTAGATTGCCAAGACCATTTAGTTGTCCCGCCGAACAAGGTTGATGCCAATATTAGAAATGGAATGAACTAAGATATAATAACCATTGTGGGTCTCGTCAAACGAGGTTGCGCCAGTTCCAGAATCACTTTCTTTTTAGTATAGAGAAAAAATGTCAGGCTTTAAACATGAGTAGCATAAGAAGAATATGGCCCGTTTTGATTTTTAATGCCTTTATGAACAATTTTATTTTGAAAATTTGCAGGGCAAATATCAGGAGTCATACACCTCTTGTGGGTTCATGAATATGGTAGAGTTGTCTTAATAAGGTCTTAGGGAAAAAGTGTTCTTCCTAGGATAATCAGTTTAGACATGAGACTTCCCGTCCCTAGTGAGGAGAGTCAGGTATACTTCGATCATATAGGATCGAAAAAAGGCAGATCTTTCTTTGTACTTCTCATATTCAAGATCCTTATGGCTAGACTCTTTGGTGCATTATGATGCATGCAATAAACTTTTATGATATACAATAGGACTCATGCATTTGCAGTCGAGTGGGTAGACTATAAAAACCATGAATGATTGATCATATAAAGTCAAGGATTTTTTTTTTCTCAAAAATTAGAATCTTCTTAACAAGTTGGTTTATCCACTTAAGATTCCTACACTTTATACTTTTCTCATCTCAGGTTGGTCTAAGATAGCGACACTTGACTTCATTGGAATTTTTCTCCTCTAATTATGCCTTAGTTTTTAAGCGACTAGTTACAGGGACATATAATCAAGTTTCAAAGCATTCATATTTGATGTAATGGTTCTCACTAAGGCTTGAACTCTGAAGAACTAGGACTTTATGAAAACGCATCCAAGTGCACATTCTATCCTTAGGTAAGCTTTCGAGGGTCTTCGCTTTTAGCTCATGGGGCTTTATTCCTCACTTTTGTCATTTTTTTGACCTGAGACCTGACAATCATGGGTCACATGACTTCTTAGTCTATGAGGAGTGTCCCTAGCTATATAACATTTGCCTCTAAAAGCTTTATGACTGGAGATTGCTACCTGTCATAGGTTTAGAGGTAAGTATTGGCTTTCTCGTAGCACATATCTTTCTATTCTAACCTCTACCCCTAAGGCAATCTCATGACCAGATCTTGTCACCTTGCCATATACTCGGAGTAGGTGTTAGCTTAAATATATTGTTTTTTTTTTGTGTTTTGCTTTTTTTTCTCTTTTTTCTATGTTTTTTCAATATTTTTCTCTATCGAGATAAAAGAAAAAGACTCCTCATGAGGACCAACCTATGAAGCAGATTTTCACCAAAGGTATCAAATAACTAACTCTTTTTTTGAAGAGTTGGTTGCCTAGGTGGGTCCCATTGGTTCTACATTTATGCATTTATAATAATCGCATGCCCTATAATCCATCCATATAGAGTCATGGGCTATAACTATTGGATTAAAGTTCCTTAGCATCATTATATTGCTAGCTTATTTTTCTCTAATAATTGAATATCTTATGTTGTAGACTCTTGGGTGCAGGGACATACTTGGGAGAAGGACCATTTTGAAAAGATTTGAATCCTTTTGAGACAAGATCTCTGACCTTTAATATTCTTTCAATGATATGCCTAGCATCATGATAAAGCTTTATCCTCCTCCTATGACAATTGGATCTAAGGTGAACTAGATTGTCAAGATTGTTTTGTGTCTTTCCGAAAGAGGTTGGACCAATTCAAGGGCAACTAGGGTGTGGAGACCATTATGGGTCCTATCGAACGAGGTCAGGCCAGTGTCCAGAGGTAAACTGGGCTTTCAAAATTGTCTAGGTCTCATTGAACAAGGTCGAGCCGATTTAAGATTTATATGCTTTACTGTTAGAGGTTCCTTCTTGCCTAAGAGGTTTGGGACCAATGTATACTTTTTTTTACCCTTTTTCTATTCATGTCCTTTGTAACCTAGACCTTGGTCCTCTGCTTTTGGTACTGTCAGGAGAGACTCTTTTATGTTGTGCTGGCTTTTTCTTAATCCTTCAAAAGGTTGATACACCATGTGCAAAGATATTTTTCATCTATTACTATATGTTTTCACATGTTGATACATGGGATGACTCTTGAGGTGGGAGTCATTTATCATTCTTTTTTATATGAAGACCTTAGGCCTTTTAAAGAGGTCTCTTACTGATACTTCACCCAAACTAAATGATGTCACATTCACGACTGAGCTAGATGATGGGATTGTTTCCTCCTTCAGCCAAACTGTTGATATGTCAATCTTTTCTTTAGATTTGGACAATGAGAACTATACAGGGAGGCCATCCTTTTTTGTGATGGACGTTAGGAGAAAAACTTTAATATGATTATTGTTTGATAGGTCTAGACGAATCACACTTATATGAGGAGACTTTCTTAGAATTTTTTGGTTATCTAGAGTCTGCCTTCCTTGTACCCACATTTGTCCTTAGTAGTGGACTTAACGAGCTACTGATAGTTGATAAGAACTAGCATTGCATGTGAGTGCTCGGGGAATGCATACCACAAAGTTGGCAGGTGGCCCTTGCTCTATGGCCTTTTCTGAAAGCCAATTCTCTATTTGTTCACATGCTTAGACCTTCTCTTTTATATTATGATTAGGGAAGGGTTCTTAAAAAATGCCTAGGTCAATGTTGTCTTGGTTCTGTAGTTCATCATTAATCAAGAGTTCACCATTCTCAATGTTGTCTTGTATTATGTGCCTGAGGATGACATACTCTTCAGTGTCATGGACCACCATCCGATAATATTGATAGTATTTGGATGGATCTTTGCTCTTCATCTATATTAGATTTGATACTTCGAGTAACTTTATCAAGCTATCTTATAACAGAAGATTGAGGATCTTTGACCAAGCTTGCTTGAACTTTGTAAATCTTCAATCTCTGGTCCATTTGAGGTTTTCGCCGTACCCATTTTCATTTGAGTTCACCTTCTTTAAGGGGTTCTCTAGTTGCTCGCCTTCTAACCCTAATTACTCTGCTTTTGGAGGCCTTTGACAACATTGATTTAACCTTTAAATGAATTTGACTTTCTATAGACATTGATGTCCCTGTTTCTCTTCAAGAACCCATCATACACTCTTCTTCTGATGCCGACCTCAAAGGTGGTAGCTTTCTTAATGAACTCAGCATAGGTTTTGATCAAGTTCTCAGAGATTGCGAGAAGTTACTCATAACAATCATTAGGGCATGGGAGTCTAAGATCAACTTTTTTATCCTATTAGCCATGGACCTCCATCTATTGCTAAACTTATATACGCCTTCCTCTATTTTCTTCTTCAAGTCATAAAACTAATTTATGATGGGGATGACCTCTAGATTGAAGTGAAAATAGTCCATGAATAGGTTCATGACCTGCTTGAACTCCCTGACTTGTTGAAGGTTCAGGGTTGCGAACCATTCCAGAGCCTCTCCCTCTAGACTCCTAGGGAACTAGTTGGTTTGCCTCATATCGTTGTTTCGATATTTGGCTATGCTCCTCATCAACAAGGTCATGTGTGTTCTTGGGTCTCACTTCGCACTGAACTTTAAAAAGTTGGGGGAGTGTCCTCATCACAACCCTTGGGCAGGTGAAGTGATTGCAAGGTTTTGGATGGTAAGGGAGAAAAAAAATGATCCTAAAATAAAATAAATAAAACTATTGAAAAAATCACTAAATGGTCAAGTGAAGTGATTGCAAGGTTACAAACGACAGAAGTTCGGACGCCAGGGGTCCAGATGGCGGAAGTCTAAACGGTGGGGATTCGAACGGCTGAGGCCTAAACAACAAGGGTCCGAACGGTATAACTTTTGAACGACAAAGGCCTGAATGGCAAAATCTTGCCTCATGGTGAGTTTCACATACACGTGGGTCTACGAATGGCAGAAGTCGGACAGCAAGGTCTGGGAACAGGGTTGTCAAACGGTGGGTCTGGGAAGAGACTATTGTTTGAGATGGTAGATTCCGGGAACAGAGTTGTCAATTGGCAAGTTTAGGAATAGACTATTGTCTAAGACAGTGGGTCTCAGGAATAGAGTTGTCAAACAATGGCTTCCAGGAGGAGAGTCCTGCAGACAGTAGGGATCTTCGGATGGTGGGGGTCTAGATGGTGGAGGTCCGGACGGTGGGAGTTCAAACAGCAGAGGCGAACGGCCATAGGGTTTGGCCATCCAAAAAAATGGACTTTTTGAGTCTCGGGATGCTAGTCTAACTAGAGAAATTAGAGAAACAAACTATGGCATTGCATCATGATGGCCAAAACTATTTATAATAATTTTTTAATAGGAAAAAGAGGGGACTTACTCTGATTCACTAAAGTCCTTTTTGAAATTATGGAGACACCATATACGAGCCTCGATCATCCTTTGCCTGACAGGAAGGTAGGATCCAGACAAGTTTTCTGATCCCTATAGCTCAATTTGCATTATTGAGATGCTTGAATATGCAATAAAGATCAAAGTGTATTAATATTTGTTCTTTAAAATAATAAAATTGAAACGAAAGAATGAATGATCTAAAAAACACCTTTTTCAAACTTGAGGGTTTGTTAAGCTTTCAAGTCCTTCAGTCCAGACAACACCCCTATGTACGCACAAATATGATTGTAGTTGTTATGGCATCACCTCGACATAAGTAAGACAACTCAAGAGAAGAGGGTGTGAAGAAGCTAAGGCTTATTCTCTCTAAGGTCATGGTTCAGACAGAGAAATTTTTAGATAACCAGGCTTTAGGGAGAGATCCCTATTTATAGTTTTTTGAGTGGGATACGAATCATTGGATTCTTTTGAGTTTAGATTCATCCTAGTGGATCAGAGTCTATCTGAAATGGGGATAAGACTCATCCAAAAGAGTCCTCCTCTCCTAAAAATCGTGTAGGAGGGGAGGTGATTATGATAGAATTAGATAAGGATAAGCCAAATGGCTTATTCTCCCACTCAGGTGATGGGATGGCAGAAGGGTTTCAGCATCCTAAAGGTGTGATAGCCAAACAAGGCATTGTTCTAGAGGTGAGATGGCCAAACAAGGTACCGCCTCAGAGGTGGTATGACGAGACATGGCACCGTCTTAGAGGTAGGATGGCGAGATAAAAATTCATCCCAGAGGTAGAAAGGAGCAAGACAAGGCACCGTCCTAGAGGTGGAACAGTGAGACAAGGCATCATCCTGGATGTAGGATGGCGAGACAAAAAGTCATCCAAGAGGTAGAACAGAGCAAGACAAGGCACCATCCTAGAGGTGGAATAGTGAGACAAGGCATCGTCCCAGAGGTGGAAGGGCAAGACAAGGTGTCATCCTAAAGGTGGGATGGCCAAACATGGTGTCATCTCGGAGATAGAAAAGCCACAGAAAGCGCCATTCCAGAGGTGGGATGGCCCAACATGGCACTATCTCGAAGGTAAGACGGTAATACAAGGTGCCATGCCAGAGGTGGGATGGCCAAACAAGGCATCATCCCGAAGGTAGGACAGCAAGGCGCCATCTCAGAGGTGGGATGGCCCAACAAAGCACTATCCTAGAGGTGGGATGGCGACACAAGGTGCCATCTTGAAGGTGGGATGGCCAAGGTTGATGGAAGAGGTATATGGCAGAACTAGCAGGATGGCTAGACCAAGCGGAGTCGACCCTAGTGGGATGGCCAAAAAAGGGGATCTGGTTTGGTGGAAATGAGATGGTCGGGCCATCCCCATGTGGGATGGCCAGGATAGGGGATCTATCTAGGGGGACAACATGAACAGGATGGCAGCATTATTTTGACATCCCGAGCACCTGGGATAGGTGGGACAACAACATTGTTATACTGTCCTGAGCACTTGTGAAAGGTGGAATGGTAGGACTGCTCTGCCATCCTAAACACCTACAACAGGTGGGACGGCAGGACCTTGGACACCTATAGGGATGGCAGTGGGGCGGGGCGGGGGACAAGGTCTCCACCCCCGCCCCGCCTCAATATTTTATCCTCCACCCCCGCCCCGCCTCCCTGGCGGGGATAGATTTTAGCCTCCACCCCCGCCTTCATCCCCGTTTCATGTCCTCCATCCCCGGTTCAAACGGGGATGAGGCGGATCGGGTGGGGATATTGCGAGGAAAAGTGGTCGGGGTGGGGTTGGGGCAGGGATCGTGGCGGGGACAGAGACGGGGCGGGGAAAAGTGCACGTCCATCCCCGCCTCCACCCCCGGACAGGGATGGATTTTAACCTTCATCCCCGCCTCCATCCCCGTTTCATACCCTTCATCCCCGGTCCAAACGGGGCGAGGCGGGGCGGGGCCCCGCTTTCCCCCGGTCCACTGCCATCCCTAGACACCTAGGATGGGTGGGATGGCAAAACTGCTCTGCCATATCAAACAACTGGAATAGGTGGGATGGCAACAGTTCTTCCATCCCGGACACCCAGGACAAGTGGGACTGCAGAAGTGCTTTGTCATTCCGGATATATACTTGGGACAGGTGGGACAATAGTAGTTGTCATCCCGAACACCCAAGATAGGTGGTAACAGGTGAGACAATAGATAGTTATGTCATCTAAGATGCCTAGGATATAACTGGGCAAGGAGGACAGGTCAAAGACAGGGGTAAGATAGTTGAACGATGTCCTCGATAGGAGGATGGCACATAGTGTGCCAAGACCTAGGGTTTGGGGGTATTTTAATAAAATTTGGGTGCCAACAACCGTTGTTTTGTAGAAAGGTTTGAAACTATCCCTGCCACATTAACAACTCTTCTAAAGAAAGGGTCGTATGAGTGGACTTCAGTTGCAAAAGTAGCCTTCCACTGACTCAAGGTTGTAATGACATTAGCACTGGGTTATGGCCTTGCCCAATTTCAACTAACTCGAACTTGGGGATAGGGGTGGTGCTCACTTAACATAAGCATTACATTGCCTATTTTAGCAAGTCAAGGCAAGGCAATGGGACCCTGATTTAGCACCTTGTTTGCATGTAAGTGCAAGTTAATCGCAATTGTGTTCATTGTCTGTAAATAGCATGCTTACCTCATAGGTCAGAGGTTCATCGTTCAAACCGATCATAGCAGTCTTCACCATCTATTATTCCATGAAGTGGCCACCTCTACTTAGCATAAGTGGCTTTCTAAGCTTCTCGATTATGACCTGGAGGTTCACTACAAAAAAGGAGACCGACAAGAGTGTTGTTGACACACTCTTCAAGGAAATTGCGGAGACGCAGTTTCAAGCCTTTACCATGCCTGAATTGAGGTTGTGGACCCAGATCCGGGAGGAACACGTAACTAGCTAGGAGATTCAAGAATTGCATCAAACAATCTGACAACACCCTAAGGGAATGTTGCATCACACCATCCGGGAGGGAGTAGTATTCTATAAAGATTGGGTCTATTTGGACAGGAACTCAACTCTCATACTTGAAATCATTCACCACTTCTATGATGAACCAAAGGCGGGACACGAGGGACCTGAATGCACTTACCTTCCGATGAGGTCCTTCTTTTGGAAGGGCATGAAGGCTTGTGTCCATCGGTATGTGGAAGAGTGCCTAATATGCCAACAACAAAAATACAAGCCCCTCGCTCTCGCTAGGCTATTGCAGCCTCTCCCAATTCATGTGCAGATCTTGGAGGATATTTCCTTAGGCTTCATCAAAGGATGGTCATGTTCATATGGAAAGTCAATCATACTTATGGTGGTTGTTCGATTATCGAAGTTTGCTCATTGTATCCCTCTAGCTCACCCCTATACTACACAATCAGTTGCTCATTTATTCACGAGTACGTTAGCATGACTCACTCTATTGTAAGTGATAGAGATGCTAAACTTTTGGCACAAGTACCTGAAGATGTAAGGAATAGTTCTTAAGATGATATCTTCTTATCACTCCCAAACTGACTGATAGACGGAAGTGTTAACCACAATCTAAAGACTTACCTTTGTTGTTTTACAAGCGAAAGAACCCCAAAAGTGGTGCACTTATTTAGCGTGGACAAAATGGTCATATGACATGAATATCAGACTGTGATTGAAATGACTCCTTTTGAGGCAATTTATCGTTGACCACCTCCCTGCATTTAGTCATACCAGCCATGCACTTCAAGTATTACCCCCTTGACATCCAGTTGTGTGACCGTGATGAATTGTTGGGAGTTTTTTGATCCCTTGTCCCCATGCGATTTCAAAAAAAAATCGCATTGGGAACAGAGAATATAACAAACTAAGGATGTGGTGGACTTGTCTTTTTTATCCAGTAATTTTTATCCCTCCCTATTATGGTTAGAACGCGGACAGAAAATTTGTTTAAAAAAAGCTCTCTCTCTCTCTCTTTCTCTCTCTCTCTCTCAGCCAGGCAACGAGGGGTGAGGTGGTGCTGGTGGTGAGGCCGTCAGAGCAGCCTCTTCCCCCTTCTTCTATGTTCTTCTCCCTTTTCTTCATTTCTCTCTTCTTCATTCTTTATTCCGCTCTTATCTCTCTTTTTATTTCTCTCCCTTCTTCTTTGTTTTCCTTATTCGTTCTTTTTCCTTTTTTCTTTCCTCTCTTTTTTGTTCTTTGTTCCTCTCTCTCTCACTCTCTTCGTTCTTCTTTTATGTTCTTTATTCTTCTTTTATGTTCTTTCTTCTTCTTCTTCTTCTTCTTCTTCTTCTTCTTCTTCTTCTTCTTCTCAGGTATTTGAATCAAATTTCTTAAATTATTGCTTTTTGTAGTTAGTTTGATTAGGATTTTTTTATTTTTCTTTAATTAGGGCTTTGAATCAAATTTTTAAAAATAGGGCTTTTATAGTTTATTTGATTAGGGTGTTCTTTGATTTGATTATATTTTTTTTATTTAGAGATTTGAAATAAATTTTTTTTAAAAAAAATTATAGTTAACTTGATTAAGGTTTTTTATTTGATTAGGGCTTTGAATTGAATTTTTTTAATTAGACCGTTTTATAGTTAATTCGATTAGGGTTTTCTTTGATTTGATTTTATTAGAGATTTTTTTTATGATTATAGTTTTGAATCAATTTTTTTAATTAAGGATTTTTATAGTTAATTTGATTAGGGCTTTTCTTGTTTTTTATTAGGTTTTTTTTTCTTTGATTAGGGTTTGAATTAAGGTTTTTTATTTAATTTTATGATTTTTTTTTCTTATAGTTTAGCATTTTTTGGTTTGTTTATGATATATTTTCTTGTATTTTAAGGTTTTATATTAGGGTTTGTTATTTTATGATAAACTTTCATAATTAGATGTAATATGACATTAATTAAATCATTTATATAAAAATTATATCAATTCTTATTTTTTCTCAAATTACTCAAATTTTAAATGTTTTTAGTTTTTAAATATAATCTAAGATCCATATCCGAGGCTATTGGATGGATCAAAGTCGTACTATCTAAAATGAAGTTATCTGACCCCCATTATCTGTGTGTTCATGTTATCCGCACACAGCATAAAACAACAAACGTTGAATACAAGGATCGCAACTTCTTGTACAATTGAAACAAATATTGACCTTATTATAAGTTCTGTCTGTAATGTTCTTTCATTCAGTTCAATCTTGGACTAGCTATCAAACAAGCCCTTTAAGGACACTCAAGACCAATCTCCATGCAGCTCAAAACCGAACTAGGCTAAAATATGATAAAGGTCGGCAGGAACGACATTTTCAAGTTAATGGACTTAAGGTGCTCCCTAAGACGAAAAGGGCAAGAGCCCACCAACGGGGGCTCCCCTTCATTGGTAGGAGCTGTTAATTCACGTCACCAACCCAAGTTCAAAACCCAATGGTATGTTAACTGGAGGGGATCTGCCTAACCCCAGCTTGCCTATCAAAAACAAAAAAAGGCAAGAACCCAGGCCCTCCGGCACAAGCTGTCTAAACGGCTTCATGGCCCTTATCACATACTGCCCCGAGTACGGGCAGTAGCAGCATACAAGCTGGATTTGCCGGCTGAGTCGAACATTCATCCTAGATTCCATGTTTCCCGGTTCAAGGGTTTACCAGCAGAGTAGCTGCAACCTCTCCCAGTGGCAGAAGGAGATGACGCCCATCAGCCCCTCCATGTTCTCGATCAACGGCAAGTTAGGCACCATCGCAAATGGGTCATGCAGCTCGTAGTGGAGTGGGCTGATACTGGCAAGGAAGCAGCAACTTGGGAAAATCTGTATGAGATGAAGCTCTGTTACCACTATTTCCCACCTTGGGAAAAAGTTCAAGGAAGCAGAAAGAAATTGGAGTCTCTCTCTCTCTCTCTCTCTCTCTCTCTCTCTCTCTCTCTCTCTCTCTCTCTCTATGATTATTATCTTCAGTGCCAATTGCCGCTAAGGCCTCCCCCGGATCCGGACTGATCGCCTTGTTTCTGATTTGTATTTTGTGCTTTTTTGGCTTATGTGTTCTTTGTCGGTCTGGGTCCTGTGTGTTTTGTTTGCCGGTTTCAACGTCTGTTGAACCTGTCGTCATGTTGATATCTTTGATCTCTCTCTCTCTCACAGCATCTTGCTCATTTTATCAAGGTAGGAGGAGGTTGGCAAGGGTCGGGTGCCATTGCTCTCGGTGTTCAGAGCCGATCGGCTCCCTCAAAGTGTGAACCCCCAGAGCAGGCTCGTGGGAGATACAGGAGGTGGATGTTGTGCCTACGTGCTATCGCCGCCCTCGCCCTATGGAAGGCAGGTCAGACGCTGCGACCACCACACGCACAGCACCCTAGTTGGGCTCGATTCTGCCTCGTTAGGGCGGAACTTGTTGCACCTGTTTGAAGAAGGGGCATCACCAGCCTTTCAGCATTATGATGTAGAGTTGGCTTACCTAATTTATGTGATTTCATTTAGTGATCACATTCTAAATATATCCATGAACTCCTGCAAATGCTAGAAAAGGACCAAGGGGATTCCAACAGGCAGTTTGACTAACCATACTTGCATATAGTTTAAGGGATACTGTTAACATGAAGTTTCCATTTTCTTATTGGGCACCAACACACACGGTTGCAACAATTGGACATCTTAAAATAGACGTTGAAACTTAACCATGATATGAACATCTATGATTTTTTTCTTGTGAGATGAAAAAAATAAATCTGCACATGCATGAGTTGTTGGCATATACATATAATGCATTTAAATGGATTTTAGGGTTGCAGTACCTGCGTTTTGTGATTTTCTGGTGTATGTTACCCCTTTCTTTTAAAGAAAGGTCCAAAATATGCAACAGATGATAATTGGTGGCGTTGCTTCTCTAACAATAGAACTTTTCATCGATCAGACTCTACATATTGGACTTTTTATCATTCATTTAGTGAGCGACATATTTTGGATTTTGAATTTGAGATGTTTGGATGTGTTTTTGAAAGCCATAAAAATCAACGGCCCACAATACTTTATAATGTAAAGTTTTAAATGCATTGTGAGCCATCGATTTTTCATGTTTGAAAAGCATGTTATATGTTGTAAAGCAATCGTGTAAAGCATGTTTCTTACTAAATAAATTATAAATAACAAATATATGAGGTCAGATCAATGAGATGATCAAGCATTGGAGAAGGGGAGTGGTTTGATCATCGTTGGTTGTAGATTTTGGACCTTCCTTTGGTGGGACAGTCCTCCTTTATATATATATATATATATATATATATATATATATATATATATATATATATATATATATATATATATATATATATATATATATATATATATATATATATTAGCTCTTTTAGTTTTTGCATTTTTTTTGTTGGTGCATATCTCTTTATAATGTATTGAGCAGTGCCCTGTTCTGTTGTTTATCCAAGCTCATGCTATCTTACGGCAAAAGTCTCTGCATTCTGAGTTCCTTCTGGATAGGTAGGTGGTGATCTTAAATTAGCATTGAAATTTAACCATGATATGCACATTTATGAATTTTCTTTTATGTGTGTGTGTGTGTGTGTGCGCGCGCGCATGCACACACACAAGTTTAAGAGATATAGCTAACTTTTAAATTTGTTTTCCCTTTTACTTTTGTTATTTAGATTTCTTGCTACTTTTTGTGTTTATTATTTCTCTATGGTTAGGTTTCACAGTAGTAATAAGTATGCTATCTTGTATTATGTTATTACTTGTTATTCTGCAAGGTGCACTCCGAATGGTATTTGTATGCTATCTAAACTTGACATGTAATTGCCCCATATAAGCTCTCACTTTGTAACGTATCCTTCCAGTTGCCTAAGGTTACAAAGAGTCTTCTCGTTTGTTACCATGATGATACTTCTACTGACTCAAAGTTACTGAAAGGTGTGATAATCAAAGTGGCAAGTTGGTCTAGAACATTTTTCAGTTTCTCTGATCTGTAGGACTCAATCCTCACGCTCGAAATGGATCCAATCCATGTTTCTAACAATATCATCCCCTGGTAAATGTATTCTTTCTTTTGTTTATGTGTAGGTTTCATGGAAACTATGCAGCAGATCTAGGTGGTGGTGGACGGAATTCCTAAATACAGGCTGAAATTTACCTCATGTGTATCCAAGGAGTTTATTGTTGGTACAACTTGGGGTGTAGGTTGAAAGAAGGGAAACATGTTTGCATTCTATCATTTGATTTGGGCCAAAATACACGTTCTCAGAGCAACTATTACTTTATGTATGGCTGTGGAAAATTATCTGATGATAAAGCTTGAGTTTTCTAGTTCAGTTAGCTAACTGTTGTATTTCAAAGTCTTGTATCAACGGCTCTATCACTGCCGTTGTTAGTAGGATGGACCTTGTTGTGCTGTTTAAGAATGGTCAAGTATAGCTTATTTGTGAGTTAAATGATCATATGCTGATTATGAATATATATATATATATATACAATTCAGTTATTTCATTCTATTGTGCTCCATTGCAATCTCCATTCATGTACAACACAAAACACACAGCGTGCATACGCACAGGCATTCTGCTATTACATTCAGATTGACATTTTGCACTTCCCTTAGGCCCTAACATTTTCCCCAATTTCAGTCCCCAAATTTCATCTATTAAAATTGCAGGAACAAACCTTGAATTTCTTCCCAACAAATTTTGTTTACATCACTGAACACTGAGGTCATAAATACATTCAGATGTTACAATGGTCCCCCCTCCAACATAATAAGAATAAGCACAACTTGTTGCCATCAAAATACATATCCAATAAAAATGAGTGTCATTGAAGAAACGAGAAGATAGTCCGCAACATCGAGTATTCCATTCTAGCATGCCAGTAATTTCCCAGTTCCTGCTAGATGTTAACGATACTAATTTTATGCCCGTGTTATAAAATCTACAACCTGGCTCATGGTTGGTCTTGCATCCCTGCCTTCTTCAACACACTTCAAAGCCACTTTAACCAAGATCTCCATTTTTAGCTTGTCATACATCCCACACAAACTTGGATCAGCTATTTCTTCCATCCATTGCTGGTGTGTTCTCACCACTTCCCTGATCCACACGGCGAGTTGTGTATCTCCATCTTCATCAATCTGTCTAAATCCAACTGAAATCCTGCCAGTCACCATCTCCAACACTAAAATGCCATAGCTGTATACATCCACCTTGGATGTGATAGGTAGATTCAATATCCACTCAGGAGCCATATAGCCCCTTGTTCCTCTCACCCTTGAGAAGCTAGAAGCACTATCTCCACCTCTGTCTAGAAGCTTGGACAAACCAAAATCGGCCACTTTTGGTTGGAAATCATTGTCAAGAAGTATGTTTTGAGGCTTGATATCACAATGAAGCACCCATTCTAAACATTCCTCATGCAGATAAGCAAGAGCCTTTGCTGTGCCAAGTGCAATATCAAACCTGCGTTCCCAAGTTAGAGCAGCAGAATTCTTAAATAAGTTCTTCTCCAGAGACCCGTTTTCCATGTACTCATATACCAGTAGTCTCTTTTCTTTTTCAGCACAGAATCCCAACATTGTCACCAAGTTTATGTGATTGATTCTTCCAATGAAGCTCACTTCACTCCAGAATTGTGCTTCTCCTTGATTCACACCCTCCAGCCTCTTCACAGCTACAACCCTCTTATCCTCCAACACTCCTTTGTAAACCACCCCTGAACCTCCCTGCCCGATTTCATCACTGAAATTCTTAGTAGCTCTTTTCAGCTCTCTGTAAGTGAATCTCCTAAAGCCTGCTGTTAAGGCAAAGTAACCTTGATTAATGTTGTGAATGTGGTCTGACTCTTTGTGTAGGTAAACCCACCCTAAACTTATGCATATGATTTCCACTATGCCAATGGCAACAACAAATCCAATTGGTAGTTTCAGATAGTCCCCCTGTGCATTGCCAACTGCAGAAACTCCTGTTTCAGTTATGGTTGAATTTGCATTTGAACAATCCATATTGGATTGGTCAACAGTATTACTGGTGAAGTTACCATGTGAAGGAACTTTGATATACATGTCACCTGGAATGTTAGGACCGGAGTTACCATTGAAAAGGATGCTCTTTGGGAAACAAACTCCTGATCCAGACAACCTATACCCAAAACCGTGACAATTACAGTCACTTGAGCAAATGTTTTTACAAGTTTCAAATGATACGCCAGTTGTGTAAGTACTCAAATCATAGCCATAAAAATCTGTATCTGGAATTTTAAGAAATTGCACTTGGGTTTTGTTGCACGCAAGACTGAAATCCGGTGTGCACCCTTGAGTCCAATCAGTTGAGCTTTTCATTTTAAATCCGGGAGGACAAGTGCATTCAGGGTTTGGGTTGTAAACACAAATCCCATTTTCCCCACAAAGGCCATGAACTCTGCATCTCTCTAGCACTGGCTGCCATGTAATCTCCCATTTTTTTGTTAAATTGTTAAGACTATATAGCCTGAGGATTCCATCAAAATCCATAGTTAATCTTCTCTTGTTTCTCAGACCAACATCCGATGCAGAAAATTGCAAATTGTCACTAGAGATAAACTGACCAAGGTCATCAAAACTTGCATACCTTGTGCTGTTATACCTAATAAAAAAGATTACTGCAGAGTTACAAGATATTCAACTTATAAGCGATTATATTAGTGAAAAAGGTTATATATTAACCTGACAATCACTAAAAACAACTTTTTACTGCATCAGTATACGCACATAAGAAGAGAGAAAAGAAACTATAATGTATTGAGCAGTATGGTGAAGTGTCTGGTGTACTACAAATGCATTCTTATCACTAAAAGGTAGAACAGATGTACACGATGTGATTGCCATGCACCATCAACGAGCATAGTTTTCATTATGTGTTTTTGATTGTTCACGTCTACTTTTCAGGTGCAAAGTGCATGCAATATGGAACATCATGTTATTTTTACGAGTAAATGTTAAGCTGATGCCAAATGACATGTTGCAGTAGCAGTAATTACATTTTCCAAAGATTAGGAAAATGCAACTAACTTATCTTTGATGTGTCCCACGGATAAAAGCTGTGGGACATGCAGTGTGGTTTTTACCTTTTAAGGCTCTAATCAGTATGAGTTCTCGAATATGATCCTCCTCTCATTAAAGTTGGTTTGTGAATTGGGACTTGTTTTAGATAACTTGTACATAGATCCTATTTTAGATCCAATCACATTGATTAAGTTGCATACACGTTTACACATGTACGCATTAAAAGTTGTTGCATGAGTAGAGTCGTGCATGACTATGTGTTTTGTGCATGGTATGGTGGAGATAAAGGATTCATTTTCTCAGCCAGCCTATTTGCATTGAGAGTTTTTCATTTTATGAGCTATATTCATAACGTTAATCATGCAGCAGGTAAGTTATTGGATAACAGGTCGAATGATATAACTTGAGTGGTTAGTAAATAACTCGGTTTAGAATGTCGGCAATTATATTTCAGGAAAGTAAACGCAAAGTTAGCACAACAATGGTCACTATCTGTAAATGTTTTTTGAATTGTTTATTTTTTTTTTAAAGGCACTATCTGTAAATGTTGTAGATATGCAACCATCGTATGTACATGCTTTTCAAATATGCAAAGTAGTTAGCATGTGACGTAATTATCGTATAATTAAAGAATAAATTCCAAAACTCGACAGTTTTACATTATGCTTACAAAGAATTGGCCAAGACATGCTTGGCCCTCGACTGCTTTTTAGTTTTAAAAATACGATTAAAATGACTTTAACATTTGGCTTTAGAACATAGAATGAGTTATTTTATCAGTAAACGACATAAAATTGTCTAACGGTTTTTTGAACTGCATCAAGAAAAAGCAAGCAAAAGAAAGTGCATCAACATTCAACCTATGAGTCTACAACCAACAGTAACATCTTCTACGGAGGGGTTATGTGCATGGTAACAAAACGTTTAAAACGGTACCAACGGGGCCTCTGGCAGGAGCAGTTAGTGCACGTCACCTTGTGTTTGGATGTTGCAAGTTCAAATCCCTATGGAATAGTTGTGTAACTGGTAGGGGTCTGCCTAACCCCAGCTTTATCTGTTGGGAAAAAAAACGTTTACAATGGCATTTAGGCTATGTTTGGGAGCCTTGCAATGGAATGGAAACATGGTTTTAGTGTGTTGCTAAAACATCTATTTGGCAATATGTGATGTTGCGAGATGGGGTTGCCAAAAACATCCTCTAGTGAAAGATGTTGAAATGTGGTGTTGGGAGTCCCAATGCATTGTTTCAGCAACGCCACTGCTCCCAAGCAGCAAGAGAGTACGAGGGTATGGCGGAGACTACAACACAACCTCTGATTCAACGCTCCCAAACATAGCCTCATAGCCTTATTGGCAGCCAAAATCTTGTGAGAAATTAAAAAAATATAACATATCTCGTGTTTTTTGGGGCAAAATATCAGCGAAAACTAATTTTAAAAAAAAAAAAAAAAAAAACAATCTTTACAGAGGAAGAATAAAAAATAAAAATCAATCACTCACAAGTCACAATATTTATGTTTTGATCAGCTAGGCAATTTCTTGCACTTTTTTTTTGGAAAAAAAAACTCATATTTGTCATTGTGGTTACGTATGGGTGTTAACCACTTAAGTAATGGGCCGGTTCTAAACTGGTTCGAAAAATCAAGTGTTCTTTACTTGTACATGTATTTATCATTGCTTGTTTGCTAGGAATATATTTTGGATAAACTACATTTTTATTGATCATAAATTTTAGTGCATCGGGAGAATTTTACTTTTGAAGTTTTTAAGATACTTTTAAGCCCGACCAGAGACAAAACTTTTCAGAAACCTGGTTTGCCTGGTTTTGGCAAACCTAGTTTGCCAAAAATCAGGTGTTGTTTGTGTTTGGATGACACAAAAACCTTTAAAAACCAAGTTTTGAGTTTTGGATTTTCAAACCTCAAAAATTAACAAAAAAATGAAATTTAATGGATGGCCATTTTTAGGCCAGCCAGCCGCTTAGTGTCCGTTGGTAGTTGGTTGGAAAACAGCTGAAAATTAAAAAATAAGTGGAAAAAGGAAAAATTTTAAAAAAAAAAAGACATCTTTTGGCCAGCCACAAGCAGGGTTGGTACCCTCCTCACTAGACAGTACCAGACCGGCCTTGGCAAGTATCTGGCCAGAAAATAGCTGGAAAGCCGAAATATTAAAACAATTTAAAAAAAAATGGCCAGCCATTTTCTGGCCAACCACTGACTGAAAAATAGTCAGGCTGGTACATGTCAGTGAGGCAGTCCAGCCATTTTCCGGTTGGTGGCCGAGCCCATGTATTGTAATAAGGCTTGATGACGTGATATTATGAGTAAAAATCTGATTTGACATTTTGGTTTTGGGTGTCATCCAAACAACATCCCAAAACATGTATCAGCAAAATGAACGAATTTAGGGATGTCAGTGGACTTGGGGGAACGGATCCCGCCCTGCCTCACCCTGTTTGGATCAGGAATGAAGGACATGAAACGGAGATAAAAGTAGGGATGAAGGTTAAAATCAAAACCCGTGCAGAGATAGGCAGGGATGGACTTACGCTTTCCTCCACTTCATCCCCGATCCCAGCCTTGCATCGCCCTGTCCCATCCCTGATCCTTCTTTAGAGATAGCAGTGGAACGAGAAGAAACTGGTCCCGTCCCACCTCACGACATGAAACGGAAATGGAGGCAAAAATGAAAGGTAGGGTTTTGAGACGAAACTAGAGTGGAGACATCTATTGGGTCAGAATTTTGAAGAAACACCGGAAATCCACTCCGTGTTCGTGTTTTTGTGCAGAGAGAGAGTGCGAACAGCCAACCTGGTCCTTCCGTTCCCAAAAATGTCCAAATCAGGGTTGGGCCAGTACAAGCTGGAGATCTGCGGTCCGTCGTACAGCAACCTCAGCACGTTATCGTCGTCGAATTGGAAGCTGTAAAGGCCCGACCTGTAGTCCCCCTCGGCCCTCCCCGAGACCAACCTTACCGACTTGGTCAACGGCTGGAAGGCCAGCATGGTGTCGGTTGGGAAGTGAAAGCTCTCCCACACCGCCCTCCCCTCGCCGTTCCTCACCACCAGGTTCCCGCTTTCCGCAATCTCCGCCAGCACCGCCCCGGCCGAGCTGGTGTTGGTCGACCATACGGTGCTCCCGTCCGCGTCCATCAGATCGAGGTCGCCGCTCCTCCGAAACCTCAGGCGGGACTCCCTGCCGTTGACCGGCCGGTCCCTGTTCGCCATCCAGACCACCGTCCGGTTAACCGACTCGCTGAACCATATGGCGAACGCGAAGGCGTTCTCTCCCACGGGGTAGAACCCCGCCGTGAAAGTCCCCTTCTCCGAGACGAGGGCGTCCTCGGCGAACCTCTCCACGGAGAAGGAGTCGCCCTTGTTTAGCACGTGCGATGTCCATGACGAGACGAGGACGAACCAGATCGTTAAGAAGAACGCACGTGCGACCTTCCGGCTTCCCATAAAAAGCAAGCACGGGAGAAGGGATTCGTCGATCCGAGAGAGGAATGATGGAATTTGTAGGAAACGAGCGGCGGTCTTCTATTTCATTGCGTATGCGCGTTCGGCACGCCTTATGACTTCCAGAGCAAGGATTTTTCCGCGAAAAGACAAGAAAACAATAGATTATACTAAGAACCATTTTTCTTTGCCTTATTTTACTGTCCCCACACTCGTCAGCTACGGCTCCCTGACTTATAATATGAAACAAGCAAAAAAAAATATTATTATAATATTTATACCTCATCTTCGTCTGGGTTTGGTGAGAGGGTGGTGTATATTCTCCCCCGATGATTCACTGAATCCCACGTCTGTGTTCGGGGCTTTGAATGAGCACCACGTATACAAGCACATGGGGCTCGTATTTTCGTGTATGTTGACATAACTTTGTATCGAACTCTGATGTTGTTGCAAAGACTTAAGTACCCTTTCTTGCTATTCTTCTCCTAAAGTGATGGTTTGAAAAAATGACAAAAATGCCTTTCATTCAAAAAAGAAAAAACAAACAGTTCAAAAAAAGGACAAACATGTCCTCCATCCAGAAAGTCGAAGATGATGTTGACTCTTCAAATACTTCTTCTTCTTTCTCCGTAAAATACTGTAAAACCCTCTCTCTCTCTCTAGAGAAGAAATCAAAGAAAGATTCTTGAAAAGACTTAAGTGCCCCAAAGATGATTATTTAAGACCCAGTCTTTGCACTGCAGGATTATCCGAGAAAGAAATCTCTCCTGGAGGAGGCCATGAACATCAACCCTCTGACTTCCTTCTCTTTCTGCTTTTGTGCACATCCAGCAGAAGATCCTACATTGCTCCATCAAGCACCGACTGACCTGCACATTGACTCTTGTGGAGCCTGATTCAGAGTTTTTACCCTTACAGGAGGAGGGTTTAGGGGCTCCTCCCAGCGTGGGTAGCATCATTCAACTAAATGAGTTGTAGATCCTGATTCAGAGTTTTTACCCTTACAAGAGAGGGGTAAAACCTCATCTCACTCTGTAAGACCCGCAATTTTTCAGAAAATATCTGAATAAAATTCATGAGGCATTTACTGGTAAAAATAACATTTTTTCTCAAAATGCGAAACGAATCAATTTCTGTGAGCCAGTTATACTTAGGATATTCGTCGATTCGCGAATATATGCTCAAACACTCTGGAAGCCATAACTTCCTATCTGAACGAAATCAAAGGATTCCTGCGAGCCAACTTTCTTAGTTACGTCAATACGAAGGGAATGGCGTACTCATAATTTTTCAGAAAAAAAATCACCGAAAACCCGAAATTCTTGCGGGACTCACGGAAATATTGGTGGGACCCACAGAAATATTTCTCAGAAAATGTTCTAGAATATTCTAGAATATTCTAGCACCTTCCAGCATCTTCCAGGACCTTTCAGCTCCTTCCAGCACCTTCCATGGAAGGGATTCTCAGAAAAGCCCAAGGGTAAAGAGGGGATTCTGAAACTTGGGGCCCAAGTTTCAGAACCTATAAATAGAGGAGCCCCCCTCTCTTTAAAAATCGCCAACCCCTCTCTCTCTCCTCCTTTTCCAAACTTCCCCTACCTAGCCTAGCCCACCTGAGCCCACCTGACCTGGTCTGAGCCTGTCTGACTTAGCCTGAGCCTGCTTGACCTGGTCTGAGCCTGCCTGACCTGGTCCTAACCCACCTGACCTAGGTCTGAACCTACTTGACCTAAGTCTGAACCCAGTTGACTTGACTTGAACCTGGTTTGGTTCAAAGTCAAAGTCCAAGTCCTTTTTCGTCCGAAGTTCGAAGTTGATCCTTTTTCGAAGTCGAGCCTCGTTCGAAGCATTTGAAGCAATCGGAGTCGTTTCTTCCGCAAATTAAAGTAAGTTCGCTTCATTAAACCATCTCTCTCAAGTATTTGATTGTTTGTATATAGCATATACTTTCTGAAGTAGTATCTTGCTTTAGTTCTTGGTTGAGCCCTCTAGGACGCTTCGGTGTTCACGCGCTCGCCTCGTAACTATCGTCGGATATATATGTTCGAATGCGCAGTATATGCGTTTCTCAAAAATAGTATCTCGCCCTAGTTCTTGGTTGAGCCCTCTAGGACACTTCGGTGTTCACTCGCTCGCCTCGTAACTATCGTTGGATACAGATCTAGGTGTATATTTGCTGATTCTGCCGACGCGTCTTATATCGCACAGGCTATGTAATTTACCTTTGCCGTCGCGTCATATGATGCCAAGGCTCCCTGTTTTCTGCATTTCCGATTATTGCACTTCCGATTATGCAATGTATTTACTTACGCCGTCGCGTCGAACGATGCCAAGGCTTCTGTTTTGTTATATATGTAGAATATTTCGTTCAGTTACACACCCTGAACAATAGTATATGCATTTCTTTACGCCGCCGCTGTATAAAGCACAGGCTTTTGCTTATACTACATATATAGCGCGTAAATGAGCGTTCAAATGGAGATCAAACTCCAAATCGCCCATGCGATTCCCTGACCGCTCCTCGTTCAAGATTCTGCTTGACGAATGAAGCCCCTATTGGAAAGGCTTCGCTTTTTGGCAAAATGCTCTTTACGTAAAGACTAAGTCAATTACGTATGGCCTGGCTATGGCCAAGAGTTCCTACAACCTTGATGGATGCAAAGTACGCACAACGGTGCGCATCCATTTCCCAAATTAAGCGTGGCGATTTCCTACCAAAGAGGGGAGATGCCGCTGAAATGGATAAAAGAAACGCACGCTTTCTCCGTAAAAGAGAGAAAGTGCTGCTGAAATTTCTGAAGAAGCTAAGAATAGCTCAGAAAGAACGTAGCAGGATACTCTCACATATAGCAGAGTGCTACTCAGTTCATGGTTTGCCCTCTACAACGTAGAAGGGTTCGTCGCACCACTGCCAGTAGAGCAGGGGAGGTGCTAACGAAATGGTCGGCAGAAGAGCTGCCAGAACCAATGGAACGGCATAATGATGTATGTTGATGGAATGATGCCAGATCGGCTCGTATCTTTGTGCCTGCAAGGGCACCTTGCTTGTAAGGGCCGCTGAGCCGGAGTAGAGGTTGCGCCTTGGCTAGGTTTGGACTCGTTGCGTAAAAATACGCCGAGTAGCCGATCTATTTAGATCGAGTCATATGCATGCTCATTGAGAACGGTTACGCAACCAGACTCGTAAGGGCCGAAGAGCCAGAGTGTGTTGTTTCCACTCAAAGAGGTGTGATGCTCGCGGTGGCCGAAGTGCCAAGAGCGGTGTTCTGCATGCATATGAATAAGACTTAAGGTCGCACATACCCCGCGGTTGAAAATCGTGTTAGGGGTACCCCCTCAGTAATGACTGTGTTGGGGCAGACTGAATGGGATCGGGTACATACTCCCGTAGTACTAAAAGCACGGGCTGCCTAAATGGCATGCAGATTCTGTCCAAGTAATTGTAAGACTAGCAGACCCCTTCAAGAATTATGCTCACTGTGGAATGACAGTGATGGTACAGCCTTGAGTGACATGTATTTTACTTTGGACCTGATAAAGTCCACGATGGCCTCAGTCACTCATGGGTTTTGGGGTCGTGGTTATCCTTAAGATCTAAGGATTGAACCCAACTACTGCAAGTAGAGGATGCATCCGAATATGGGCCTAGTAGGGTTCTCCCAGTTGAAACACACTGCCCTACTATGGATAGGGTCAACAGGCCTCTGGGGTAT
Organism: Nuphar pumila; assembly: GCF_984573655.1. Lineage (NCBI taxonomy): Eukaryota > Viridiplantae > Streptophyta > Magnoliopsida > Nymphaeales > Nymphaeaceae > Nuphar > Nuphar pumila. The sequence continues at coordinate 64,932,854 of NC_143264.1, read as the reverse complement.
CTAAAATACATAGAATAATCAACCCCAGAACGTCGCGTTGATGCCCGGACAATAGCTCTACCTGCGTACCAAAGGCGGGAGCGGTTAATTATCAAACAATGCATTAGTTCTAGGTACAGTGATGCTTTGAATGTATGAGTGGGTGACGTGTTGAGTCAGTCGTGCATAACCTTTGTGAAGGTGTCATGTTTGGTATACTACTGGACCGACTGGGCAAAGACACGTGTTGTATCCGTACGACTAAGCGAAGCTCGAGGAGTTGTCCTTAGATGCGTGGGATACGGATGTGCCAAGTATGAAGACTTGAGCTAAACATCACTTTGAGACCCAAAAGAGGTCATGGCTAAGTCGTGGAGACTTAAGCGGTTATTCAAATCACAGCCCTGAAAAGGCTTGCTCTAAGTCATGAAGACTTGAGCGGATGTTCAACTCATAGCCCTGAGGAGGCTCCTGCGATATACGCTAAGTCTTGGAGGCTTGAGCGTCGTTATTGCGCATTGCGACCCTGAGTGGTCATTATTGTACTTGAGTTGAATGGTTACATGATTGCATGCTTACCAGACCATCAGTGGCTCTGACCCCGTTTAATGAGGATTTCAGATGTTGGACCTGCGTGGCAATATGCGGAGCAAGGCGGCATCGAGTTCCAGGGTTTCTCTAGACAGAGTTGTACTGCTTCCTTTTATTGAACCTACACTGCTTTTCTAAGCAGTAGTGTTGTAATAAACATGTGGTTTTCGATAAAATGGAACCCTTCGGTGGTCAATGAGTTGCTTGGCCACATACCTGCAACGTGCTCGGAGTTTTCTAAAACCGATGCCTCATTATCGTCTGATTCCGCTGCTAAAGGCTTTCTAAAGTTCCGCTACAAAGAAAAAAAAAAGAGAAATTCATGAAAATTTTAACTTAGCTTTGTTTTGGAAATCCGGGGCGTTACAGAATTGGTATCAAAGCAAGAGTCTGAGAAACCTGGTTCAAGATCCGTCTTGTCCACCATATCGCACTGTAAGTATATTTTATACTTCTTGTTCTGATCTGGGTGCATCTTTGTATAGATGGCAACTCTCGACTCCCAAGGATACTGCTATCGTTGCGGGATCATGCACGATGAGTGGGTATGCCCATATGAAGTCCAAGACTGCCAGTATTGTGGCGAAGAAGGGCATTCCGCCAACGAATGTCAAATGAAGCATACCGCCGATATGGGTCGGCGGGGATCGCTTTGTCTTAGGGATGAGATCTCGCATGTTATAGTGGGCCACATTACTCCAGTAGAGGGAGTAGCCGTACCCCAGCAACTTCTGATGAACTACCATCTCTGGTAGGATTTGACTTGAACTTCCTTGAGGGATTTGGTCAATCGCAAGGCTATCAACAGGCATCATGTACACCTAGCTTGCACAGTTGGGAGGAGTGATGCAACAACTCCTTCTATAATCCCATTATGATTTCAGATTCCTCGAATCAAAGTACTATTATATGGGGGAACAGAGCGGCTTCACCAACGCCGAGTCTGAATGGCCAGGAAGAGGGATACAACCCCTATCATCCCGTTATGGTATCGGATTCCTCGAGCCATGATGCCACTGAATGGGCAAGTGGACCGGCATCACTGATCTACCCACAAGATTCGCTTGAGAGCGCGGAAGTGCCGCCCAAGCCAAAACTAGTAGTGCCTGCACCAAGGCAATGTGGAAGTAAACGATACTTCGGGTTCTTTGGGTCGAGAAAGAAATTCAGTTCCTAGAAGAGACTGGTAGTGTTTTGGAGTCAATAGACTCATGTACATAGTTTCTCAACGCCTAAAAGTCTGCCAGTGCGGCATGACGTTTTGTTTAAGGCGAATGTTGTAGCAGATGCCCTTAGTCGCAAGAATGTTGGCACTCTGGCCAGCCTAACCGGACAATGGAAGTTGATGGAGGATTTCGTCAACTGAAAGCCTTTTTTGGCTGATTCTAGCCGAATCCAAATGTCATGTTTGACGATCCACATTGAGTTCCTCGATCGCATCATAGCCGAACAGTTCAAGGATCCCGAGTACTTAGAATTGAAAGCTCGTGCCGAAAAGGATGATACTTTTTTCCATTTAAAAGAAGATGGAGGAATATGGATGGAAGAAAGGATTTGGGTTCCAAATAACCCTGAGCTAAGACAGGAAGTACTACAGGAGGCCCATAGTAGCAAGTATACTATCCATTCTGGGGATACGAAGATGTTCCGGGACTTGCAGAGAAAGTACTGGTGGAGGGGTATGAAGCATGATGTGGCTACATTTGTCTCAAAGTGTTTGATCTGCCAGCAAGTTAAGATCGAGCATCAGCGACCTGGTGGAAAGATGCAACGGATCGAGATTCCGGAATGGAAATGGGAGGGCATTACGATGGATTTCATCGTTGGATTGCCTCGATCCAAGAGACAACATGACTCGATATGGGTGATCGTGGACAGACTCACCAAGTCTGCTCACTTTCTGCCAATCAACACTCGATACTCAACTGAACGATTGGCAGAGATCTACCTTCGGGAAATCGTTAGACTCCATGGAGTGCCGATTTCGATCATATCTGATCGTGACCCGAAGTTCACCTCTCACTTTTGGGAACAACTTCAGAAAGCCCTGGGGACGAAACTCAAGTTCAGTACAGCATTTCATCCCCAAACAGATGGGCAATCAGAACGAACCATACAGACTCTTGAAGATATGTTAAGAGCCTGTATACTGGAATGGAAGGGTGATTGGGATTCTCACCTAGCGTTGGCTTAATTTGCTTATAATAATAGCCACCACGCTACCATTGGGATGGCACCATATGAAGCCTTGTACGGGCGACCCTGTCGATCACCAATCCATTGGAGTGAAGTGGGTGAGCGAACCTTGGACTCGCCCATTGTGTTGCAGCATTATACTGAGCAAGTCCACATGATCAGAAAGAAGCTACTGACTGCTCAGAGTCGACAGAAAAGTTACACCGATCAGCAACGTAGGGAACTCACTTTTGCGGTTGTAGATAAGGTTTTCATCAAGGTCTCTCCAACCAAGAGTGTGTTTCGTTTTGGAAAGAAGGGGAAGCTCAGCCCTAGATTCGTCGGTCCCTTCGAAGTTTTGAACCGAATCGGAGAGACTGCCTACCGTATAGCATTGCCACCACAATACGCGCAAATACATGATGTATTTCACGTATCGATGCTTCGAAAGTATGTTCATGATCCTTCTCACGTCATTCAACATGAAGACATTGACATTCGAGAAGATATGACAGTGGAAGAAAGGCCAGTAGAGATCGTGGACCGACGGGAGCAAGTGCTAAGAACGAAGGTCATTCCACTTGTTAAAGTGAGGTGGCAGCATCATGGAGTAGAGGATTGCACTTGGGAGCCCGAATCGGATATACAACAACAACAACAACTACGCCTTCATCCCAAAACAATTGGGGTCAGCGATATGAACCAAAAAAGAAATTCATTTTGGGTCTTCCACATGAATCCTTTTCCTCCAATCATTTCTATCCAACGCCATGTCCTCGGTGAGGTTCAAAGCATTCATATCCTTTCCTATCATCTCCATCCAAGTCTTCCTAGGCCTACCCCGACCTCTTTTAACTAATATATTTTCCCATTTCTCCAACCTTCTAACTGGAGCATCATTAGGCCTTCGCCGAATATGTCCAAACCACCGTAAACGATTCTCTCGCATCTTATTTTCAATGGGTGCAACACCTACCTTCTTACGTATCTCTTCGTTCTGAATCTTATCTTATATTGTATTTCCACACATCCATCTAAGCATCCGCATCTCAGCTACACTCATTTTTTGAATATGATGTCTCTTGGCAGCCCAACATTCCGTACCATATAGTAAAGCGGGTCTAATAGTCGTCCTATAAAACTTTCCCTTCAACCGCAATGGCATTCTACGATCGCACAGCACTCCAGTAGCACTTTTCCATTTCATCCACCCAACCTTTATCCTATGATTTACATCTCCATCAATTTCTCCATACTTTTGAATGATGGATCCCAAATATTTGAAATAATCATTCACCGGTATATCTTGCTCACCAAGCTTCACTACACTCCCATCACTACTCCGTTGCTTACTAAACCGACATTCCATATATTCAGTCTTACTCTTACTCAACTTAAAACCTCTAGCTTCCAATGTCTGTCTCCATAATTCTAACTTAGCATTAACCCCAGCTCTAGACTCATCAATCAAAACAATATCATCAGCAAACAACATACACCACGGTACATTTTCTTGAATTGATCTCGTAAGCTCATCCATCACTATCGCAAATAGGAAAGGGCATAAAGCAGATCCTTGATGTAACCCAACCGTTATCGGAAAATTGGTTGTCACCCCTCCACAAGTGCGGACATTAGTTACTACTCCTTCATACATATCTTTAATTATACTAATGTACTTGAGAGAAACACCTTTCTTCATCATTGTCCACCAGAGAACGTCCCTAGGTACTCTATCGTATGCCTTCTCTAAATCAATAAAAACCATATGCAAATCTTTGTTCCTCTCTCTATATCTTTCAATAAGTTGTCTAAGAAGAAGCCCGAATCGGATATGCGGGATAAATATCTTGAACTCTTCACTTTGTACTCTTAACTGAATTTCGCGGACGAAATTCCTTTAAGGGGGTAATGATGTAAGACCCGCAATTTTTCAGAAAATATCTGAATAAAATTCATGAGTCATTTACTGGTAAAAATAGCATTTTTTTCTCAAAATGCGAAACGAATCAATTTCTGTGAGCCAGTTATACTTAGGATATTCGTCGATTCGCGAATATATGCTCAAACACTCTGGAAGCCATAACTTCCTATCTGAACGAAATCAAAGGATTCCTGCGAGCCAACTTTCTTAGTTACGTCAATACGAAGGGAATGGCGTACTCAGAATTTTTCAGAAAAAAATCACCGAAAACCCGAAATTCTTGCGGGACCCACAGAAATATTGGTGGGACCCACAGAAATATTTCTCAGAAAATGTTCTAGAATATTCTAGCACATTCCAGCATCTTCCAGGACCTTCCAGCTCCTTCCAGCACCTTCCATGGAAGGGATTCTCAGAAAAGCCCAAGGATAAAGAGGGGATTCTGAAACTTGGGGCCCAAGTTTCAGAACCTATAAATAGAGGAGCCCCCCTTTATTTAAAAATCGCCAACCCCTCTCTCTCTCCTCCTTTTCCAAACCTCCCCTACCAAGCCTAGCCCACCTGAGCTCACCTGACCTGGTCTGCGCCTGCCTGACTTAGCCTGAGCCTGCTTGACCTGGTCTGAGCCTGCCTGACCTAGTCCTAACCCACCTGACCTAGGTCTGAACCTACTTGACCTAAGTCTGAACCCAGTTGACTTGACTTGAACCTGGTTTGGTTCAAAGTCAAAGTCCAAGTCCTTTTTCGTCCGAAGTTCGAAGTTGATCCTTTTTCGAAGTCGAGCCTCGTTCGAAGCGTTTGAAGCAATCGGAGTCGTTTCTTCCTCAAATTGAAGTAAGTTCGCTTCATTAAACCATCTCTCTCAAGTATTTGATTGTTTGTATATAGCATATACTTTCTGAAGTAGTATCTTGCTTTAGTTCTTGGTTGAGCCCTCTAGGACGCTTCGGTGTTCACGCGCTCGCCTCGTAACTATCGTCGGATATATATGTTCGAATGCACAGTATATGCGTTCTTCAAAAATAGTATCTCGCCCTAGTTCTTGGTTGAGCCCTCTAGGACACTTCGGTGTTCACTCGCTCACCTCGTAACTATCGTTGGATACAGATCTAGGTGTATATCTGTTGATTCTGCCGACGCGTCTTATATCAGACAGGCTATATAATTTACCTTCGCCGTCGCGCCGTATGATGCCAAGGCTCCCTGTTTTCTGCATTTCCGATTATTGCACTTCCGATTATGCAATGTATTTACTTACGTCGTCGCGTCGAACGATGCCAAGGCTTCTGTTTTGTTATATATGTAGAATATTTCGTTCAGTTACACACCCTGAACAATAGTATATGCATTTCTTTACGCCGCCGCTGTATAAAGCACAGGCTTTTGCTTATACTACATATATAGCGCGTAAATGAGCGTTCAAATGGAGATCAAACTCTAAATCGCCCATGCGATTCCCTGACCGCTCCTCGTTCAAGATTCTGCTTGACGAATGAAGCCCCTATTGAAAAGGCTTCGCTTTTTGGCAAAATGCTCTTTACGTAAAGACTAAGTCAATTACGTATGGCCTGGCTATGGCCAAGGGTTCCTGCAACCTTGATGGATGCAAAGTACGCACAACGGTGCGCATCCATTTCCCGAATTAAGCGTGGCGATTTCCTACCAAAGAGGGGAGATGCCGCTGAAATGGATAAAAGAAACGCACGCTTTCTCCGTAAAAGAGAGAAAGTGCTGCTGAAATTTCTGAAGAAGCTAAGAATAGCTCAGAAAGAACGTAGCAGGATACTCTCACATATAGCAGAGTGCTACCCAGTTCATGGTTTGCCCTCTACAACGTAGAAGGGTTCGTCACACCACTGCCAGTAGAGCAGGGGAGGTGCTGACGAAATGGTCGGCAGAAGAGCTGTCGGAACCAATGGAACGGCATAATGATGTTCGTTGATGAAACGATGCCAGATCGACTCGTATCCTTGTGCCTGCATGGGCACCTTGCTCGTAAGGGCCGCTGAGCCGGAGTAGAGGTTGCGCCTTGGCTAGGTTTGGACTCGTTGCGTAAAAATACGCCGAGTAGCCGATCTATTTAGATCGAGTCATATGGATGCTCATTGAGAACGGTTACACAACCAGACTCGTAAGGGCCGAAGAGCCAGAGTGTGTTGTTTCCACCCAAAGAGGTGTGATGCTCGCGGTGGCCGAAGTGCCAAGAGCGGTGTTCTGCATGCATATGAATAAGACTTAAGGTTGCACATACCCTGCGGTTGAAAATCGTGTTAGGGGTACCCCCTCAGTAATGACTGTGTTGGGGCAGACTGAATGGGGTCGGGTACATACTCCCGTAGTGCTAAAAGCACGGGCTGCCTAAATGGCATGTAGATTCTGTCCAAGTAATTGTAAGACTGGCAGACCCCTTCAGGAATTATGCTCACTGTGGAATGACAGTGATGGTACAGCCTTGAGTGACATGTATTTTACTTTGGACTTGATAGAGTCCACGATGGCCTCAGTCACTCATGGGTTTTGAGGTCGTGGTTATCCTTAAGATCTAAGGATTGAACCCAACTACTGCAAGTAGAGGATGCATCCGAATATGGGCTTAGTCGGGTTCTCCCAGTTGAAACACACTGCCCTACTATGGATAGGGTCAACAGGCCTCTGGGGTATCTAAAATACATAGAATAATCAACCCCCAGAATGTCGCGTTGATGCTCGGACAATAGCTCTACCTGCGTACCAAAGGCGGGAGCGGTTAATTATCAAACAATGCATTAGTTCTAGGTACAGTGATGCTTTGAATGTATGAGTGGGTGACGTGTTGAGTCAGTCCTGCATAACCTTTGTGAAGGTGTCATGTTTGGTATACTACTGGACCGACTGGGCAAAGACATGTGTTGTATCCGCACGACTAAGCGAAGCTCGAGGAGTTGTCCTTAGATGCGTGGGATACGGATGTGCCAAGTATGAAGACTTGAGCTAAACATCACTTTGAGACCCAAAAGAGGTCATGGCTAAGTCGTGGAGACTTAAGCGGTTATTCAAATCACAGCCCTGAAAAGGCTTGCTCTAAGTCATGAAGACTTGAGCGGATGTTCAACTCATAGCCCTGAGGAGGCTCCTGCGATATACGCTAAGTCTTGGAGGCTTGAGCGTTGTTATTGCGCATTGCGACCCTGAGTGGTCATTATTGTACTTGAGTTGAATGGTTACATGATTGCATGTTTACCAGACCATCAGTGGCTCTGACCCCGTTTAATGAGGATTTCAGATGTTGGACCTGCGTGGCAATATGCGGAGCAAGGCGGCATCGAGTTCCAGGGTTTCTCTAGACAGAGTTGTACTGCTTCATTTTATTGAACCTACACTGCTTTTCTAAGCAGTAGTGTTGTAATAAACATGTGGTTTTCGATAAAATGGAACCCTTCGGTGGTCAATGAGTTGCTTGGTCACATACCTGCAACGTGCTCGGAGTTTTCTAAATCCGACGCCTCATTATCGTCTGATTCCGCTGCTAAAGGCTTTCTAAAGTTCCGCTGCAAAGAAAAAAAAAAGAGAAATTCATGAAAATTTTAACTTAGCTTTGTTTTGAAAATTCGGGGCATTACACACTCTCTCTCCCTTCTCTCTCTACTTCTGTGCACATCCAACAAATGATCCAACATTTCTCCATCAAACACTGACTGACCTGCACACTGACTGTAGCATCGTTCAACTTGATGAGTTGTGGAGCCTGATTTAGAGTTTTTGCCCTTACAGGAGGGGGTTTGAGGGCTCCTCCCAGCGTGAGTAGCATCATTCAACTTGAAGAATTGTGGAGTCTGATTCAAAGTTTTTACCCATTCATATTTTAAGGCATTAGATCTCATGTTTGAACATCTACGCATGTGCAGTTTGCTTTCATCATGTTCAGTTGCTTTCTAGATTATACTTTGAATTCTGGTGCATTTTAGATCTATCGATTTGTATGTAACTAGAGCTCATTTTAATCTGAATTTTTTACTGCAACTTCATGCATATGTTTTCATGCTCTCCACCAAAAATAAGATCATTCTGAGTTTGTTTAACCTACTTTAAAAATCGAGATTCAAAACCTGTTATTTTGCACCGTCAGGATTTTAGCAGAATCAGGACCAACGTGTGGGAGTGATTTCTCCCTAACCAAAGATGATCTTTCTGATCCGTAAAAAGGGTTGTTTTCTAAATTGAATCTAGTTTGTTCATACTAAATTTCAGCGATTTCTATGGTGTTTTCATACCAGTTTTGGGTCAAAAACCATAACCCGGTCACCCTGTGTCATTTTAACGGCTCAGATTTTGATCCATTTTGTTTGAATTTTATTTTCCTAATGGGAAATCATTTTTCAATTCTGTAAAACGGGTTCTCTTCGTTTATGTGTATAGTTCATCCCTGTAAATTTGCAGAATTTTTCATGGTCAATTACTATTTTATTTTGATTAAATACCAGAACCTTGTATCCAGATTTTATAAATGTTCTGATTTTGGCCCCCATATCATGACTGTTGTAGCACTTCTTCAACAAATCGTTATTTGATTAGCAATATTCTTTAGTAAATTGTTGTTATGATTTTTTTGGGTCTCTAATGAGTTCCTACTGTGATTTGTAGTATTTTTGGGTCTCCAACGAGCCTTACAATGATTTATTGTGGTGTTTGGTCTTTTAATTATGATTTATAGTGCTTTGGGGTCTCCAACGAGCCCCACAGCGATTTGTAGTGTTTTTCGGTCTTTTAACTATGATTTATAGTATTTTTGGGTCTCTAACGAGACCCACAGTGATTTATAGTGTTGCTGGACCTCGCTAAAGCGATTTGTAGTGTTTCTCGCTAAACACTACAGCGATTTGTTATACAAATCGCTATCCGAATCAGGACCAACTTGTCAGGGCCATATCTCCCTAACCAGAGATCGGATTTCAAATCCGTAAAAAATGGTGTCTTCGTTATAAAGTCTAGTTTATTCCTATAAATTTTCAGCGATTTATATTATCATTTGATACCTCATTTGGATCTAAAACCAGACCCCTATCAGTCTGCCTTATTTGAGTGACATAGGTTTTTATTTCATTTTGTAAGAGTTATATCTGTCCAACAGAAGATCAATTTCCAAATCCGTAAAAAAGGTTTTTTTCCTCTATGTGTCTAGTTTATATCTGGAAAGTTTTATAACTTTTTATGCTTATTTGATATTTCAAACCTATTAAAAACCGATACATGTTATTATTTCGTTTTAAGTGAGTGGATGGAAGTTAATTATAACCCTTCTCAGTTTTTAACAGGTTTGAAATATCAAATGAGTATAAAAAGTTATAAAACTTTGTAAATATAAACTAGACACATAGAGGAAAAAAACCCTTTTTACGGATTTGGAAAATGATCTTCCGTTGGGGAGATATGACTCTTACAAAATGAAATAAAAACCTATGTCACTCAAATAAGGCAGACTGATAGGGGTCTGGTTTTAGATTCAAATGGGGTATCAAATGACTATAAAAATCGCTGAAAATTTACAAAAATAAACTAGACTTCATAACAAAGACACCATTTTTTACGGATTTAAAATCTGATCTCTGGTTAGGGAGATATGGCCCTGACAAGTTGGTCCTGATTCGGATAGCGATTGGTATCACAAATCGTTGTAGTGTTTAGCGAGAAACACTACAAATCGCTATAGCGAGGTCCAGCAACACTATAAATCGCTGTGGGTCTCGTTAGAGACCCGAAAACACTATAAATCATAGTTAAAAGACTAAAAAATACTACAAATCGCTGTGGGGCTCGTTGGAGACCCCAAAGCACTATAAATCATAGTTAAAAGACCGAACAACACTATAAATCATTGTAAGGCTCGTTGGAGACCCAAAAATACTACAAATCATAGTAGGGACTCATTAGAGACCTAAAAAAATCATAACAACAATTTACTGAAGAATATTGCTAATCAAATAACGATTTGTTGAAGAAGTGCTACAACAGTCATGATATGGGGGCCAAAATCAGAACATTTATAAAATCTGGATACAAGGTTCTGGTATTTAATCAAAATAAAATAGTAATTGACCATGTAAAATTCTGACAATTTACAGGGATGAACTAGACACATAAACGAAGAGAACCCGTTTTACAAAATTGAAAAATGATCTTCCATTAGGGAACTAAAATTCAAACAAAATGGATCAAAATCTGAGTCGTTAAAATGACATAGGGTGATAGGTTATGGTTTTTGACCCAAACCTGGTATGAAAACACCATAGAAATCACTGAAATTTGGTATGAACAAACTAGATTCAATTTAGAAAACAACCCTTTTTACGGATCGGAAAGATCATCTCTGGTTAGGGAGAAATCACTCCCGCAAGTTGGTCCTGATTCTGCTAAAATCCTGACAGTGCAAAATAACAGGTTTTGAATCTCGATTTTTAAAGTGGGTCAAACAAACTCAGAATGATCTGATTTTTTATGGAGAGCATGAAGACATATGCATAAAGTTGCAGTAAAAAATTCAGATTAAATGAGCTCTTGTTACATACAAATCGATAGATCTAAAATGCACCAAAATTAAAAGTATAATTTAGAAAGCAACTGAACATGATGAAAGCAACTCATCAAGTTGAATGATGCTACCCACGCTGGGAGGAGCCCTCAGACCCCCCTTTTCTGTAAAGGTAAAAACTTTGAATCAGACTCCACAACTCTTCAAGTTGAATGATGCTACCCACGTTGGGAGGAGCCCCCAGACCCCTCTCCTATAAGGGTAAAAACTCTGAATCAGGATATACAACTCATTTAGTTGAATGATGCTACCCACGCTGGGATGAACCCCCAAACCCTCCTCCTGTAAGGGTAAAAACTCTGAATCAGGCTCCACAAAAGTCAATGTGCAGGTCAGCCGGTGCTTGATGGAGCAATGTAAGATCTTCTGTTGGATGTGCATAGAAGCAGAAATAGAAGGGAGAGAGAGTGTGAGAGGGTTGATGTTCATGGCCTCCTCCAGGGGAGATTTCTTTCTCAGATAATCCTGCAGTGCAGAGACTGGGTCTTAAATAATCATCTTTGGGGCACTTAAGTCTTTACAACCACTCCTTTTCAAGAATCGTCATTTTTTTTGGCACCAATGGAGGAGAGGGTACTTAAGTCTTTACAATCGCATCAAACTCCAACGCTAATTAATGTTGACAAACATGGGGATACGAGACACACATGCTTACATACGTGGTGCTCTTTGGGACCCCCGAGCATGAGATGTAGCTAACTGCCCTGTTCGGGGGGGGAACATATAACCTGCTTTGGGGTTTGGTGGAGGAGATGAGATGAGATCTGGAACTCAATGACGGTTTAATTAATACCACCAACCTACCCAATCTTGTGAGATGACATGACAAGAGTGTGGATAAGGGAGCGGAGACTGGTGATTTCCAACGACGACCTTCTAATAATGTAGTTAAGAACTCAAGCCTCATCACTCATTTTTCTTCTCCACTCCTATATCTCTCCTCGTACTCCAGCTCCGGAAACATAGCCTTAATAAAGTTCGGGAAACCAGGATCGCATTCATTTAAGAATCGGATCTGAATTGAGTATCAAGTTTTGCATTCAAATCCAAGTTCAAATCACAAAAAAAATATAAATCTGACTAAAATCCAAATACAAGTAAATATTGGATCTTAACCAAGTCTGTTTCAAACTCCGTTTTGGCTAATCATCATTCAACTCCAAACCCAAATTCAGATCCGATTATGTTAGATCCAATTAAGTTGAACTTGATTAGATCCGAGTCTCTCTCTCTCTCTCTCTCTCTCTCTCTCTCTCTCTCTCTCTCTCTCTCTCTCTCTCATGTAACGGGGTTGGTTTTTGTTGGGTTCAATCAGATCTACGAATGACACCCAACCCAACTCAACCCAATCTAATTCAGTTTTGTGCCCAAGCGTAGGTATGACCAAATTTGTGGACCCATTTCAATTAAGGGGTTTCTGAATAAATCAGTTCGAAACAAATGAGCCAGATCTTAAACAAAACCATTTTCAATTCGTACCTAAAAACTGGGTTTAAAGGTAACCAAATTTGGTTTGGGTTTTGGCATGGCTTTTTAGACTTGCATGGATCATAGAGCATAAATAATCCTCAGGAAGATCCACAAATGTTTGCATCATTTACATGCATATTGATATTTGTGACCTCTCATGTGAAGCTTCAACTAATCCTCAAGGACATCCGCAAACGTGTGGTGACATTCGCATATATATAGTACGGCATTTGTGACCTCCTATGTGAAACCATTTTAAGTGGTTAATCCTTAAGGAGGTTTGCAAATGTATGACGACATTCGCATATACGTATTGTGAACATCAGCGATGTTTGCATTATCATACGACAATCGCAAATACAATACTACATTTGCAAAAATAATGTACATCATTCACGTATAATTTTTGGTGTGAATGTTTGTACATTTGCATGCTTGCTGATTCATATAAAGTCATTGTTGTTCTATTTTTTGGCTTTTTAGTTTGTTTTTAGTTTTTTCTTCTGTTGTGGTGGTTCTTGTGAAATCTTTCCGCAGCATTTCAAGGACTTTCTTGGTATCCTTAATAGTTGTGATATCCTTTTTATCAACTTTCTCGGTTAGGTCAAAAGGTGGGTTTCATATATATATATATATATATATATATATATATATATATATATATATATATATATATATATATATATATATATATATATATCATTTTGAAGTTTTTTTTTATAAAATATGAGCATTTAATAGCTTTGTAGTATTTGTGTTCGGTTGTTGTTGTGAATGTTTTATGTATTTTATTTAAATTTTGGCACTGAAATTATCGTTTAGGGTCTACTATATTTAGGTTTTTTTATAGATATATATATTTGTTGGTGTTGTAAATGATTTATGTTTGTTTACTTATCCTTATATAATATTCGATGAGTTTTTGTTGGCGTAATGGGGTTAGGGTTCACTGTGCATAAGCATTCAATTAGTGTGATGGGTTGGGGTTGATTATGCACAAGCATTGAATTGGAGTTATAGTTATTGAGTTAGTTTTTAGATCAGTTATTATCGGTAGTTTTATTAATTGAATGAATAAAGGATATATAGATGATCTTTTGTCACATGTTACTTTCATTAGATAAATGATAGGTTTTGTGATTGATCTAGACAGTTAATGATGGCCTCTGAATGGGTTAAAGTACACTATCATAGCACTAATCACCTTACTTGAAGATCTATAGTCCTCTCCAAAAACATTAACTTTAAGGGATTTAATGTTTTGATATCCCATAAAATCGGATATGCAAAAGAGTTATTGAGCCACCGATATAGTTATTCTTCAAACATAAATAGCCAACAAATATGGATAGATGTTTTGGACAATGATGTAGAATCAATGTTATTTAGTAATGATATTCACTTAGTTGCTTGCAAAGTTAAATAAGAAGTAGTTGATAATGGGAAATATACGAATCCTAATGAGAATTTTCATATATATATGAATCATTATCTATTGAGCTCAGTCATTTTGCGAATATCTAATTGTCCCAAACAGTGAGAGATATTGATGTTTTTAATATGCATGCGGAGAGCATGCAGTTGCTCGAATAAATTAGGAATATAGATGTTTGATGTGCAGGCAATAAAAAACTTTCATGAACAATTGATGTTGTACATGATGATCATGCATAAATTCGGCATTTTATACATATATTATTAAGCATAACTCATCAAAAAATTGCATTAAAAACTCATTCTTGTCAACATTTTTGAGAAACTACTTTAAAATCAAAATGGAGTTAAAATTGTCAATTTTCAAGTCTTCACTATGTTTTTCAGTGTTTTGATTAGTTTAGGACTATTTATTGTAGTTCAATTAATTTAGGAATTTCAACTAACATTTTTCATTTTGTTTAGAAGTTTCTTTTTATGAAACACGTTTTTAGAGAAGGGTAGTTTTTAGAATTTTTAAAACTTAGTTGAACTTTTTAAAAAAATTAGTTTTAACCCAGATTTGTAATATAAAAACCCAATTTTCAGCAGAGAGGGGTGTCTTCTCCTCCAGAGAAAAATGCAGCATCATCTCCCTCTTCCTCCTCTCTTCTTCCTCCTTTTTGTTCCCAACCTATTCTCCTTATTATTCTTCCTCTTTCTCCCATGTTCTCTCCTTACTTCTAATCCCTTCTGGCACTGGTTCTTCTTATCTTCATCGTCGGAGGCACGTGCAACTCGAAGGAAAGATCGTTTCTTCTTCTCAACCCCTCCATCGAAGGCAAATCGTGAGGTTTGCTTCTTCTCTCTCGTCTCTCCATAGTTTCTTAGTTAGATTAGTTTTTCTTGTTTATTTTATAGAATACATGTGTAATAGTTCGTCATTGTATATGGGATAGCTTTACATTTGTGGCATGTAGTTTAGATTGCTTGCTTTTATTCATTGCAAAAAGAGAAAAAAAATATATAGATATCATGTTTAGCATTGCATATAGCATAGTTTAGTTTTCGTTGTGTCATTACATACAGAATAACATAGATTGTGATTTAACATTGCATAGTTAATTTTTGTATTATTTCATCATCACATGTTTTGTTTTGTTTTAATACATGCGGTTGTAGCATAGTTCTCTTTGAATTTGGACCAGATCTGCCGTGAGTGACAAATCTGGTCGGGTTCCAGTGTCGCCCTCAATCTGGCCTACGTGATAGGCTAACTGATCTGATTCTGATCAACCCCGATCAGAATCTGACCAAGCCATTCAACGCTCGCCAGATAGTCGCCTGACCCTAGCAACCAAACCAATTCTGGTCGACCGACTGGGTGGTTGTCACCGACCCATACCTGATCGACCAATCCAAACAGGTCAGCCACATGAGTCTATCATGATCTGCAATGTTTCATCATGTGTTGATCAGACTGGTCAACACCTTTCGAGCGTAAAAGTTATTTTGAGAACTTGTAGCCTAACCATTTTTTTTCTGCATTATATTTTCTTGTTTTTTTATTTTCTGCACTATAGTCTATTTACTTATTCTCTTATTGTCGATTAGATTATGTTTTATGTTTTGTTTTTTTGGCAATTGGTTAGCTAGTTAGTAATTCGGTATAGCCTAGTCATGTTTAATTTTTTTTAGTCTTTCTTTTCTTTATTGCATTTGTTACTTGTTACATTAGTTTAATACATTAGTTTGAATCTACTTATTCCATGTCATTTGTTTAGTCCATTTTTTCTTGACAGAAAGTGTTCTCAGATTTAATTATTACTTTAGAATATTTAATAACTAGTTAGGTTTTGGTTAATTGTTAAATTTAATTAGTGTTGATCTCACGGTTTCTTGATTTTAGTAGTTAAAAGTTGCTTTAGCTTATTGCATATTCAATTAGATTTCATTAAGTGTTAGTTTAGTTAAGTTTCATGTTTTTAATTAGTCAATCCAATTTTTAGTTAGTTTAGATTCACGTTTTTATTGATTAGTTAGTCTCTTTCTTGTTTTAATTTAGTTACTTTGTTTTAGTTGTTTCAAGATAATTAGAATTTTTATTATTTCAAGTAGTTAATTTGTTACATAGTTTGTTATTTAGTTTGTTACTTAGTTTATTTGTTACATGTTAGTTATTTGTTATAAAGTTTGTTTCAAGTTTGTTAGATTAGTTTGTTAGTCTTGTTTTAGTGATTTCTCATAAAACTAACCTTAGTTTTTTCCATAGTTTGTTTTGTTTGTTCTCATTTTGTCTTTTTGCTTTGCAGAAATGTGGTTCTGCGTGCGATAGACCCTCAAAAGTGACCCTGAGGAGCTCTCAGAGGTCCCTCAAAGGTCCCTTGAAGGTCCCTAAAAGGCCTCTCAGAGAGCTCTCAAAGTACTTATCATATTAAGATGTATGAGAAACATAAGCAGTGAAGATAGGGACTAAAGCTCAAGCAACTTAAGACCCTTTTTCCTTTCTTTTAGATTAGGGTTATTTATTTATTTTTAATTTGAGTTTGTAATAAGGCCATTTATTATTCTTTTTGAGCCCTCTGCAAGAGGGTAATTCATTGTATAGCTAGTTACTTTTATTTATTCATTTTTAAGGCAATAAAACTTGCAATTTGTGTGAAATACAAAGTTTTCTTTCGTTCTCTGAGTTTGACTCGGATCTCACCCTAGTGTGAGCTGGTTTTTATTATTTGGTGTCTGGCTTTCACAAAATGTTTTTATCAAAGATATCTCTTTAAAAATCTATTTCATAAAACTTACACCAAATTTTTGGCACCATTATCGAGAAACGACAATAGAAATGAGTATTCACTTTATTGCCTCTTTTGTGTTCTCATTTTAGTTAGGATTATTAGTTTCCTTTCTGTTATTTATTTAGGATTGCTAGTTTATTTTCATGCTCATTAATTAGGATTGTTAGTTCATTTTTTGTAATTAGGATTTGTAGAACCACATTACTTGCGAGCTCTAGAGACCAGTTTACTTTTCCTACACAGCTCCTCTTAGTAGGTGACTGTGCACGATTGGTATCATGCAGATAGTTTGCTTTCTGCAAAATATCTATTTGGGTGCAAGTGTTTATTATTTCCTACTTTATTTATTTTATTTTATTTTGCCCACATCGTGGTTTACTGTGGTTTGATCACATTTGCAGATTAGGTAGATAGAAAACCTTTCTTTAGGACGGTTGCTACACTGGTCTACCCTCAGGTGTATGCAAGGGCGATGCTCGC
The DNA here is from genome assembly GCF_984573655.1 of Nuphar pumila. Taxonomy (NCBI): domain Eukaryota; kingdom Viridiplantae; phylum Streptophyta; class Magnoliopsida; order Nymphaeales; family Nymphaeaceae; genus Nuphar; species Nuphar pumila. The sequence goes on along the minus strand of NC_143264.1, from coordinate 64,915,462 downwards.
TTGACCCCGAGCTTGCTGAGCTAGTAGAGGACCCCGAGTCTATCATTAGGAGAGTCTGTCGATCCGGCCCCATGGCAAAGCATCAGCAGTTGACCCATCCCCTCTAGGAGTATTTCATTCTCAATGAATATACTCCCGCCACCTGCATCGCTAGACCCACTGTAGGAGCGAACCAGTTTGAGATCAATGCCAGCATTATCCAGATGCTACCCTCATTTTATGGCCTTAGTAACGAAGACCTCTATCATCATCTCGACGAGTTTCTCGAGATCTGCTCTATGGTGCAGATCAATAATTTCAGAGATTGTGCGTTGAGGTTAACCTTGTTTTCATTCTCCCTCAAGGATAAAGCCAAGCACTTACTTAAGTCTTTAGATACGGTTCAGATTATCACTTGGGAATAAATGCAGAAAGAGTTTCTCAAGAAATACTTCTCAATTGGTAAAACGAACCAGTATCGAAAGGCTATCATCAGTTTCTCTCAGATTGAGGGAGAACAGCTTCACGAGACTTGGGATAGGTTGAAATACCTACTCAAAAAGTGCCCCTACCACGAGGTGCTCTGATGGCAACTGGTGCAATACTTCTACGATGGTCTGACTGAGAAAGACAGGCAAATGGTTAATTCTTTATGTGGGGACACATTTATGCTCAAGAGCGAGGACAATGCATGAACCCTATTCAAAACATTGAGTGAAAACTCTATGCACCATGCCCTATCCTCGAGATTTGATAGGACCACATCTACTCCTAGTGGTCCTAAAAATGAAGAAATTTTTTAAGTTGGGTCCAACCAAAAATTGCAAATCAAAGTGGACCAGTTGACTAGAAAAGTTGATCAACTGCTAGCCAACCCAACTTCAATAAATTATGTGAGTAAACTATGTGAGCTATGCGTTATTCCTGCACACTATGTTTTTTATTGTCCGCAGCACCGCTCTATCTTGAATTCGTTCAGGAGCAGATGGTTGTTGCCCAAAGTTTTTCCCGACCAGTGCATGATCTATATGCACCCACCTATAACCTGAGCTGACGAAACCACCCCAATTTTGAGTGGAGAAATCCACACAACCCATCCTCCATTCCTTCCCAAACATAGGGTAGACCGAGTAACTTTTCACAAAGTTACCCAAGGCCCGCATTCCCACAAGCCCCTTCCCAGCTTAGCTTGCCTCCTCCTTAAAAACCCACATTGAGTCAATCCTTTCAGGAGAAGCTCCTCGAGGTCTTTTTTGACATAGAGGCCAACCTCAATTCCCTTACAAAGTCAATAGCCAAGTTGGAGACTCAGATGAGACAGCTGGTTTAGGCCTTGAACGGGCGCCACAAAGGGAGCCTTCCTAGTCAGCCTATTCTCAACTCGAGTGGTAAGGAATCCATGCATTCTGGTCTGCACATAACTGACTCACACCATGAGCTGGTCCAGGCTATTACTACCCTCATGAGCGGAAAGGAATCCCATAGAATTAGGGAGACTGCAGAAGAAAGAGAGACAGATTGTTGAGCAGTCAGTCCCTATTAAGACATCTTAGGAAAGTGGGAGGACTCCTCCATTTGAGCGTTTTAAATCATATATGCCCAAGGCCCCCTTCCCTAAAGCTCTTGAACAACCGAATGATTTTGGCAAGTAGAGAGCAAAAATGCAAGAAATGCTTGAGATATTCAAGCATGTTCACATAAACCTCTCCCTACTTGATGTCATCTAGCAGGTTCCTGCATTTGCAAAGTTTCTTAAAGAACGTTGCATACAGAAGAGAATATTCAGATCGTTACCCAAGAAGATCTTTCTAACTAAGCAGGTGAGCTCGATATTTTGATGCCAAACCCCACCTAAACTTAAGGATCCGGGGGCACAATCATCTCTTGTGTCATCGAAAACATGACCATCGAGCATACTTTGCTCGATCTTGGGGCCAGTATGAACATATTGTTGGGTTCCTTGTATGACATCTTTGGAATTGGGGGACTAAAACCCACATTTACCATCCTACAGTTAGCTAACAGGTCTACTAAGCTTCCTAGAGGAATCTTGGAAGATGTGTGAGTCAAGGTCAAGGACTTTTATTTTTCTGTTGATTTTTTCGTTCTAGATATGAAAGGCACTGATGTCGCTCACCGGACCCCCATCATTCTCAACTTACCATTCTTATCCACTGCCAACGCATGTATTAACTGTTGTACTGGGGAGATGGATGTTTCTTTTGGCAACAAGCGATTGCGGATAAATATATTTAATACTGCCACGAGAGTGACAGGAAATGACAAATGCTTCCATGTGAAGGAAGTTCAATGAAAGCAATCTGATTCGCAGTTGGATATTTGCATGCATAGATATTCAATTTATTGCTCACCATCATATGAGATTCATCCCCACAAGATGCACCATGATTTTCAATCAAACATGAAGACTAATCTCGCTCCTAGTAGAGAAAAGAGTCATTTCATGGTCCAGAGGGGTCAACTTTTAGGAAACATAGTAGACAGAGCAAAAGATGAGACCATATACCTTAGACCTCCGGATTCAGCATGACCTTCGGTCCATTGATCTCATGGACAATGAAGGGTAACCAGAGATCCGTCTAGCTGAAGACGTAAAATTTAGCGCTTTATAAGAGGCAACCCATGTTGCTGTTGTTGTAATTTTAGTAATCTAGTAGTTTTTGCTTCTTTTTGCTTCATGAGCATGTATGATAGAATATGTATACATTTCATTTTTATTGGATATGATTTATGAGTTATAGGTACCAGGACAGATTTTATAGCACGGATCAGGGGACTTCTACTCATTCTCTTACATGTTTTTTGTTTCATAGTATGCATTCATTTAGTTTCATGTAAGCATGGGGGAGTGCCACTGAGGATAGTGTCATTTAAGCATGGGGGAGGGTGTAGTTTGCACACCCCAATTTTTTCTTTTTGTCCATGTATTTGTACTGATAAAAACTCATAAAAATTAGGCTTTTAAGGAATGAGTCTTAACCTATATGAATGCTTTACATAATCTAACATTTTAGAGAATTTTCAAGCCCCATGAAAAAAAATTATGACACTAATCTAGAAAAATCATGGTCGCTTATGTGGATTTCAAAGAAATGATGATAGACGCATATTAGAGTTTATTTTGAACCACAAGTATGAATATGCATGGTTTATTTTTGAAAACTAAGCAAGTGAACAACATTGAAAATAAGAGCTCAAAAAGTAAAAAAGAGCATGCGTTAGTTGTTTAATCTCTTCGTATTCCCTAGTAGTTGGACTCAGACACAAGGTGAAGTGTTTGATTCTCATTTCGAAAAGGATAACAAAGAAAATCACTTCTTTGTCTAAGTTGATATTTGTGGCCTATTTGGTTTGAGCAAGTAGAGCCTGAGAAGTGTTTACACCTAATGCCCTAAAGCTATCTAGTTTGGGAGCCACCAGATCAAAATCCTGCTACATGGACTTTATAAAGAGCCTAAAGAATGTTGATATTGCATATGACAAGAAGCAAGCTATATGAAAAACTATGAAAATTGAAGGTCTAGTGACTCGAGCAATTAAGTTTGAGTGATATTTTGTATCTGGTGCTCTAAGGTCGTCTGGCCTGGGAGTCACTAACCCAAAGATTGTTACACGGGTCACGAAAACTAGAAATTTGATATAGTGCTAATAAAAAGAAAAAAAAAGTGTGGAAAATTTGAAAATCTAAAAAAAATAGAAAGAAAGAAAATCAAGAGCATAAAGATAAAGTTCACTACTTAGAAATATTTTTTTAGAAAACTGTGCAGAAAACATATAAGTAAGAAGAAATAAATAATATGTGTATATTTGATTTTTTGAGAATAAATCATAAATAATTATGATATTTAGAAAATTAAAGGAAAAAGCTTTTATTTTGTAGTGGCGTGTAAAGACTCTAAATATGTCTTGAAAGTGTAATGGCATAAAATATTCATGAAAACAAACCCCTTAATTGCTTAATACTTAGTGAAGTTGGAAAGCATTACTGCAAACCCTCACAAGACCTTACTGATCCACTGGGGTAACCCAAGTGTTTAAAGAGCTTGTTCCATACGCTAAATGCAACCGTGATTTCTACAAAAGTGAGTTAGATTTTGCTTTGCTTAGTTTAGTTTTGCTTTTTGTTATTAAATGTCAGTTTGCTCGAGGACTAGCAAACGATAAGCATAGAAGAATTTGATCATGCATAAATTTGGCATTTTATACATATAATTTTATGCATAATCCATCAAAAAATTATGTTAAAAACCCATTCTTGTCAACATTTTTGAGAAACTGCTTTAAAATCAAAATAAAGTTAAAATCGCCAATTTCCAAGTCTTCCCAGTGTTTTTCAGTTTTTGATTAGTTTAGGACTATTTAGTTGTAGTTCAATTAGTTTAAGAATTCCATCCAACATTTTTCATTTTGTTTAGAAGTCACTTTTTATGAAACACATTTTTAGAGGAGGATAGTTTTTAGAATTTTTAAAACTTAGTTGAATTTTTTAAAATTTTAGTTTAAACCTAAATTTGTAATATAAAAAACCATTTTTCAGCAAAGAGTGGTGTCTTCTCCTCTAGAGAAAAATGTAGCCTCCTCTCTCTCTTCATCCTCTCTTCCTCCTTTTTGTTTTCAACCGGTTCTCCCTGTTATTCTTTCTCTTTCTCTCATGTTCTCTTCTTGCTTCTAATCCCTTCTGACACTGGTTCATCTTGTCTCCATCGTCGGAGGCACGTGCAACTAGGAGGAAAGATCGTTTCTTCTTCTCAACCCCTCCATCGACGGTGAGTCGTGAGGTTTGCTTCTTTTCTCCCGTCTCTCCATAGTTCCTTAGTTATATTAGTTTTTCTTGTTTATTTTATAGAATACGTGCATAATAGTTCGTCATTAAATATAGGATAGCTTTATATTTGCGGAATGCAGTTTAGATTGCTTGCTTTTATTCATTGCAAAAAGAAATATATATATATATATATATATATATGTGTGTGTGTAGATATCATGTCTAGCATTGCATATAGCGCAGTTTAGTTTTTGTCGTGTCATTGCATGCGGAATAACATAGATTGTGATTTAACATTGTATAGTTAGTTTTTGTGTCATTTCATCATCATGTGTTTTGTTTTGTTTTAATACATGCGGTTGCAGCATAGTTCTCTTTGAATTTGGACCAGATCTGTCATGAGTGACAGACCTGGTCGGGTTTCAGTGTTGCCCTCGATCTGGCCTGTGTGATAGGCTAACTGATCTGATTCTGATTAGCCCTGATCAGAATCTGACCAGGCCATTCAATGCTCACCAGATAGTTGGATGACCCTAGCGACCGAACCAGCTTTGGTCGACCGATTGGGTGGTTGTCACCAACCCATAACCGATCGACCAATCCAAATAGGTAAGCCATATGAGTCTGTCATGATCAGCAGCATTTTATCATGTGTTGATCAGACTGGTCGACACCTTCCGAGCGTAAAAGTTATTTCGAGAACTTGTAGCCTAACCTTTTTTTTTTGTTTATTATTTTCTGCATTATATTTTCTAATTTTTTTTATTTTCTGCACTATAGTGTATTTACTTATTCTCTTATTGTAGATTAGATTGTGTTTCACATTTTAGTTTTTTGGCAATTGGTTAGCTAGTTAGTAATTCAGTATAGCCTAGTCACGTTTAATTTTTTTAGTCTTTCTTTTATTTATTGAATTTATTACTTGTTACATTAGTTTTAATCTACATATTCCTTGTTATTTGTTTAGTCCGTTTCTTTTTCTTGACTCAAAGTGTTTTCAGATTTAATTATTACTTTAGAATATTTAATAACTAGTTAGGTTTTGGTTAATTGTTAGATTTAATTAGTGTTGATCTCACGGTTTCTTAATTTTAGTAGTTAAAAGTTGTTTTAGCTTATTGCATATTCAGTTAGATTTTATTAAGTGTTAGTTTAGTTAAGTTTCATGTTTTTAATTAGTCAATCCAATTTTTAGTTAGTTTAGATTCATATTTTTATTGATTAGTTAGTATCTTTCTTGTTTTAATTTAGTTACTTTGTTTTAGTTGTTTCAAGATTAATTAGTTTATTTATTGTTCCAAGTAGTTAGTTTATTATAGAGTTTGTTATTTAGTTTGCTACTTAGTTTATTTGTTACATGTTAGTTATTTGTTACAAAGTTTATTTCAAGTTTTTTAGATTAGTTTGGTAGAGTCTTGTTTTAGTGATTTTTCATAAAACTAACATTAGTTTTTAGAATAGTTTGTTTCGTTTGTTCTCATTTTGTCTTTTTTTTTTGTAGAGAAGCGGTTGTACGTGTGATAGACCCTCAAAAGTGCCCTTAAAAAGCCCTCTGGGGTCGCTTGAAGGTCCCTAAAAGGCCTCTCAGAGAGCCCTCAAAGTACTAATCATATTAAGATGTATGAGAAACATAAGCAATGAAGATCAAAGGGACTAAAGCTCAAGCAATTGAAGACCCTTTTTCCTTTCTTTTAGATTAGGGTCATTTATTTATTTTTATTTTGGGTTTATAATAAGGTCATTTATTATTCTTTTTTAGCCCTCTGCATGAGGGTAATTCATTGTAATAGCTAGTTACTTTTATTTATTCATTTTTTAGGCAATAAGGCTTGCAATTTGTATGGAATACAAAGTTTTCTCCTATTCCCTGAGTTCGACTCGGATCTCACTCTGGTGTCAGTCGATTTTTATTATTTAGTGTTTGGCTTTCACAAAATGTTTTTATCAAAGATATCTTTTTAAAAGTCTATTTCATAAAACTTACACCATATGATCAGTTGACCACTGCAGAGGATGTGAAACTACATCAACAAACCAGTGTTAGTGATCTTTGCCACAGTAATTTTGGATGGCATCTGACCTTTTAAGGCAGATGACATAATTAGGTACAATTCGAACTTTATAATTTATGCTTTAGATATAGATGTGATAATGGAGATATTATTTTTATGGTTACTCTTGAAAGTTAAAAATATATGAATATTGCATGCACCGAAGCAAATGAAGCAATAGATACAGTGAATTTTTATTTAGTTTGTGTATTCGAAGAGTCAATTAGTGATAGCAACAATTATATTGACATTGGATTATTGGATGATGATAGCATGTCAGTAGATAACATGAGATAAATAATGGCGGATGAAAATGATGCACAAATGACAATTGAAAAGTCAAACCCTTAATATGTTGTATAAGTTATACAAGTATTTGATGGGTATTAGAATTGTTTTATATTTTTATAATAATGAGTTATGGTTGAATAAGTTTTCATTCAATGAATTCTCATATAATGAAGAGCGATTAAAAATGAAGTGTAGGAATCTCAGTTGTATAACGAGATGCATAACAAAAAAGTTGATGATTGGGAAGCTTTCTAGTGACTGACTATAACGCTTCAAAATCTAAACCCAAAAATTTAACAAAATTTTGAAAATTTTCTTTTAAATTTTAATCAGTGAAAAATAATATTTATCATGTGAAGGTTTAAACAACTTTGAAGCGGGTTACAGGTGTGAATAAACATAAGATCAGAGTATCCATTTACAAAACTCAAAATCGTTCATATTACTTACAAAATTTCTTTTACAAAATAACAAATGAAAAGTTTAACAAGTGCTTAAAATCAAAATACACAAATCCTAAGTTTGGCTCTGCATCCTCAGAAATGTTGGTCCCTGACGTTGTCACTGCATCTCGCCATCTACTCTCTACCATGTCAATCACCTGAACTTCCTTTAAAGGGTGAGACTCGTGAAATCCTGGTAGGTACATACCACTTTACAAGAATAATAACATTAAAACTATCATGATAGTATAGAATTATCCAAAAGCAGTAAACCATGGTGTACAGTTCATGCAACATATATATATTTAGAAGTAACATTTACATCATGCTCATTAATCATTTTTAATTAATAAGACATAATCTTAGTACCAAAACTCTGAGAGTCAAGAGATCTTTGTTTCACTCATTAATATTCACTAGGACACGTGGGGGAAATCTGACACAACTGTTCAAACCACTATGGGAGTATTTTATTCAGAATTTGTATTTTCACCTGGATGACTGACTGAAGCTGACAAAGCAGGTGGTCAGTGATCAACAGATAAACCCTGCTAAGGCATACAGTAAAATATAGGATGCATCTAGGACTAGCAGCAGTAGTTGAAGATCTATCACCTAGGACACATTTGATAGCTTCAGTTTCCTAACGTACGAGTGACTGGAGATCAATGGGGTGTCATTGCTTCTGAAAAGTAACAACAGAAGGTCACTCGAGGTTGTACCTTTTACCCTCTTCAAGGCGCAGAAATATATGAGGAAATGATGCACTGAAGAATTGGGTGATATGCATGCCTCAGAAGTTCAAGGACATAACAAAATCATCTTTCCTTCTCAACATGAAACCTAGGCATGATACTTATACAACCAGTCCATGCCCAGAATGACATCAATCTCGATCATGTCAAGTATGATTACATCAGCAGGCATACTCTGCTTATCTAATACATCTATATTTGGTACATGATTTATATATATTTCTATCTCTAAATTGGTTATATATCTCTAGATCGTGTTCAAGTGATTCAATGTGTATATTCAAGCTTTTGACAAAATTCACTGAAATAAATGAATGAATAGTGCTACAATCAAATAAAATAAGAGTAGTTTGCTCAGTGATTAGTACAGTACCTTGCACCAAGTCATCTTTTACCAGTTGCTTGACGGATGTAGCATAGACATGTCTAACCACCTTCTTTTGGGCATTTGTGGTTGCTGCTAAGTTGGGGTTGAGGTGGTTCGAAAGGTTGGGGATAGGATCCTTTAGCAACCCTCCTATTATTTGCTTCCTTCTTATGGCAATATCGAGAATAGTGGCCCATTTTGCCATAGTAGAGGAAACCACTAGTATCATTGAGACATGGATACCCTGAATGGTCACAGTTGTACTTTGGGCAGGTCTGGTTTGGCTATTGGCGAGGCTGAGATATGCTCAATTGTCTCTGCCTTTTATCCTGAGGGTCAAACTTTTTTCCTCCAAAGCTATTTTAAAATGGCAGTCGTTAACTCCGACCGCCAGAAAAAGGCCTTTTGTAAGGACTATTATTACTAGAGGGCTTTTTGGTTTGTCCTCCCTTAGAGCACTCCCACTCCTTGTTAAACAGTGTCGTTGTTGCCACAACATTAAGGAAGGTCGAAGGCATGTTGGTCATCACTCTAAAGTGGAGTCCTTCCTTTAGTCCTCAAACATACTTATCTAGCCTCTCCCTATCCTCCGTGAACAGTTGCAAGCAATATCGCTCCAAGTTTTGGAACTTGATGGTATAGTCCACCAGACTCATAGTTCCCTGACTCAACTCCAGGAATTCTATTCTTTGGCATGAAGGAAAAAATAATTCTTCAGAAAAAATTGCCTGAATACATCCCATGGGATCATATCTGTTCCAGGAAAATGGACTATTCGAACTATGTCACATCATTTTCAAGCATTATCCTTCAAACGATATGTGCCAAAGGTGATCTTTTTGTCATCCGGTATGGATAACATCTGAAAAGCTCACTCCATTTCTTCGATCCAATATTTTTTCAGCTCTGGATCAGCTTTTTTTGCGAATGTCAGGGGATCTAGCTTAAGAAACTTCTCATATGTAACCCCACTTGGGTTACGGTTTACCTTAACGGATGAAGCAGGCATCCTCTGATTTTGTACTTGGTTTCGCACAACTGCGGCCAAGCTACTGAGGGTCTCCATGATGAACCCTCATTGATTTTCCCACTCATTGAGTGAATCCCCATTCGTTCGATGAGTCACCTTTGATTATCACTGTTGTGGTTCGTAAATGTAAATAAACAAGTAATATTATAACAAGAGCATAGAAAAAACATATATTAAGCATAACCAAGTAGTATATTTTTGCAATAGTACATGTTTCAAAAATCTATCATTGTTGGTTGACTATGCAAAAAGGAAATTTAATTAGTAGGAGTTCATTACTAGACTCCAGACAAAAACTTCCTAGGTACTAATTTCCTAAGGGTGATCTGAACTGTCTATGGTAGTTCCTCCTATTTTTGGTATGCTTTGGTTTACGTAAAGCTTCTAAGGGTTCTTCAGCAATTTGCTCCATAGGGACAAGCTCTGAAGTCCTTGGTATTTTTGAAAAGTTGCCAACATATAAGACCTCATCAGAGAGGTATCCTGCTATAACATGCCTTCTGTGATTGGCTTTTTTTAGTTGGCATTCCTCAATGCAATGCCTATCTCTCCAGAGTAGAGGCACCCATCTGGAGTGTAAGTGGGTGTACTTGGAGTGTATGTGGGTGAAACTAGCATATAAGTGGAACTTCCATCATCGTGTGTGCTTGAAGTGTTCTTTTGGTCCACTAGCACTTAGGACAGGACAAGACTACCTTTTCTAGAGTGCACTGCCATCCATGTTGTAGCTAGTGGTGCCTGTTATGGGAATAAAAGACTAAGTCCACATGGATCTCTAAAGGTAGGTAGAGGGGTTCTAGTGGCCCAGTAGTTTGACCAGAACATCTAGTGCCTTTGATTTTCAATCATGGACCCTCTACCCTTTATTGAACGACCATGTGTCCTACATGCTCCTCCCCTTCTAGTCATTTCACTTTCGATTATTTAGGGGTTTGCCCTTTCAGCAAATGCATGCAGACTCATGCCCTGAATGGTTATCGTGTGTGTGTCGACAGATTCATCGTCAGACATCTACGCAAAAAGAATAAAATTCTTAGTGTTTTGAAGTTATACTAAGTTCCATAATATCTATATCATTACGAAAATAGCAACTTAGGAAAAGAAAAACATACTCACAATGCGATATCGAATGTGGGACAGGACTTGAACCAGTAATTATGGATCAGGGCTATGATACTAAAGTTGTTTTTCTATCAAAATAGATTTGTTTTCAAAATTTTACACTCAAACTCTTATACCAAAGTTGTAACGCTCCAAAATCTAAACCAAAAAAATTAGCAAAAATTGTTTTTTTTTAACTTTAATCAGCAAAAAATGATATTTATCATGCAAGAGTTTAAACAACTTTGAAGCGGGTTACAGGTGTAAATTAACATAAGATCAAAGTATTCATTTACAAAACTCAAAATTACTCATATTACTTACAAAATTTCTTTCACAAAATAATAGATAAAAAGTTTAACAAGTACTTAGAATCAAAATACACAAAATCCTAAGTCTAGGCCTACATCCTCAGAAGTGCTGGTCCCTAGCGCTGTCACTGCATCTCACTATCCAATGTCCAATGTGTCAACCACATGAAATTCCTTTAAAAGGTTGGACTTATGAAATCCTGGTAGGTACATACCGCTTTACATGAATAATAACATTAAAACTATCATGATAGCATACAGTTATTCGAAAACAGTAAAATGTGTTATATAGTTCATGCAACATACGGATGTTCAGAAGTAACATTTACATCATGCTCATTAATCATTTTGAATTACTAAGACATATTCTTAGTACCAAAACTATAAGAGTCAAGAGATCTTTGTTTCACTTATTAGTATCCACCCGAGTACGTGGGAGAAATTAATTTGACGCAACAGTCCAGACCACTCCAGGGATATTTTATTCAATAATTATATTTTTACCTGGGTGACTGACTAAAACCGACCTAAAGTGGGCGATCAATGACTGAGAGATAAACCCTGCAAAAACATACAGTAAAATATAAGATGCATCTAGGACTAGATACAATAGTTAGAGATCTATCACCTAAGACACATTTGATAGCTCTAGTCTTCAAACCTATGTAATTATTGACCAATGAGATGTCATTGCTCCCAAAAAGTAACAACATAAGGTAACTCGAGGTTGTACCCCCTTACCCTCTCTAAAGTAAGCAAAACATTGAATGAATTATCGGGTTTTATTAAATTAAGGCTTGTTTATTCATTTACTGATGGTTGTCATACCTAGGCATCGCAGGGCTTATTAGCTCAAGTACTTCTGTAGGATACAAGTAAGTCTCAAGTTTCTATAACCTATTCATTATGCTCGAGTGTCTTAAACCGAACGAGCATCTTGCCTGTGAAGGCGATCCCATAATTAATTGTGTGTATATTTTCATGCCATAAATGAGAGTGCCTTGTGCCTCCAACTAGATTCATAGCAACCCCTTGCTCCTCATGAGTGATACTCATACATGCATGTCAATGCACGTCTTACAATACCAAAACACACATATCTAAATAATTCTTAATTGGTTCCTAAAACCATAGGCTCTAACGCAAGCCTTAGGCATGCATATTATCCATCTTTTTTATAAAGTAACAACATTCATCATTTTATACATGTAAACCCACGTTTATGATTATGCTGGTATATTTTTCATGTATAGTTCATTGAATTGTTATGCATACAAACTATTGCACGTAAAGCTTTACTGAAAAGCATGCATGTGATCTTTTATGCGTAAACTAACATTGATAAGTATGCATAAAGATTATCATACCTAAAAATATCATGCATGTGAGTTATTTTACATAAAAATATCTTAAACAATAATGCATGCAAATTATTTTACGTAAAAGCAATGTTGACAAGTATGCATGCAACTATCATACGTGACTTTATGAAAAAATATTTATGCGGAGTATTCTATGTAAAATTTTATGAAAAGTATGCATGGAACTTTATTTCACATACTTTGATAAATATATACTTTTAGCATGATAAATACACAAGAATTATATATATGTATTTTGAATATGAAAAATATACATAAATATTTTAATATTAAAATCTTACTTAGGGAGGCATAAAAATTACTGACCTCATAATACATGCAGTCATGCGACAAGCAAAAAATACCAAAAATGCCCCTAAGGATTTCCCTTTTGAGATGGCGCTTATCATTGTCTGAACACGGCAAGGATGATTCATGCTTTAAACTTCATACCACATGTATGGATGATAGTAGACTCAGTTGGTTGTGGTCTTGGTACTCGTGCAGTACGAGGTTTTGACGACAGACGTGGCAGCGAAGCGCCTGGCTCGATTCGGGCAAATAGAGAAGAAGATCGCAGTGGGAGCTCCGTCAATCGAAACCCATACAAGAGATAGAGACGACGGTAGGGCCATTGTCAGGTCACACAAAAATACTTCCACTGATGGTCGTCCAACTCGGGCAGTGAGCTGGTAGTGAAAAGGGTGGTTGATGGTGGCCCTGTGAAGTGGCTGCCTGGGTTTGCCCAAAAAGAAAACAGAGGGAGCAGGACATCGGCGGTGTTTGCCAAAAATAGCACAGATGGGAGGGAGGCAGTCGGTGGTGACTGCAGTCATGATGTTGGCATCGTGCAAGGGTGCACGGAAAGGGGGCGAAAACCTCTTGAATGTCGATGGTGTCAGGTGCGAACAGGTCATGAGCAACGGCCTTGATGGCTGCTGCTGAATGCCAAAAAAACAAAGGGCAGGGGAGGATGCCCCTCTCGTTCGGATGGCCTCTGAACTGTAGGTCGAGAAGGAGGGTGGCTGGGCCGGGTGACACCACCAGTGGTGGGTGGTGGTGGGCAGCTCACCGAAAATACCACTGGCGGCGGTGATGGATCTGTTCACCGAAAAGGGAGGAGGGTTGGGTGGTGGCCTCTGTGAACCATAAGAGAGCGAGAGAGATCATGGACTCGGGGTGTGTGTGCCTTCGTGAATGAGAACACCGGGGTATTTATAGGGTTGGGTTGGGGGGGGGGTGTTGGAGGGGAGGAGAAATAAAAAAGAAATAGAGGAAATTTTTGGGAGGGGTTTTCAAATCCTCTTTTTTTTATTTTGTTTTCTCTTTTATAGGGGAGATTCAAACTTTTGAATCTCCTTGCACTTTGGGAGGGAATGGGGTTTGGGGCTTGGTGTTGGATTTGGTGAGACCCAAATCGGTCTCATCAAATCCAATCTATAATTAATATATATATATATATATATATATATTTAATATGATTCATTTGGTTCCCAAATGGACCCAAATCATTTTTATCTTATTGGGATTCATTTGGGTTTTAAATGGAATCAAATCCCTATTTGGCTTTAGTAAGATCCATTCGAACCTCAAAAAGATCCAAAACTTCACTTAGTATTAGTGAGATCCATTTGGGTCTTAAATGGATCCAAAATCATGTTTACCTTGAATGAGATTCATTTAGGTATCAAATGAATCCAAATCATTTTTACTTTGGTGAGATCCATTTGGGTCTCTAAATGGATCTGAAATCCTGTTTATCTTTAGGAGATTTGTTTGTGTAATGCCTCAGATTTAAAAAAAAAACACTTTCTCCAAATTTTATGCATTATTTTTTTTTCTTTATATCAAAAATAGACAATACTTAGTCGTCGATTTTAGAAAATATAGGGCGAGTCACAGGTATGTGGTTAATCACTCATTGTCCACCAAAGTATTTCATTTAAGCAAAGCAAAATAAGTTATTTATTATAAATAGTACTGCCTAGTAAAACAGAATTAGAAAAATTGGGTTTGCAAACAAAATGTCTAACGAAATTTGAAAAAACCCTGGATCTTGATGTCACCTTGCTCTGCGTCGCACACCGCAGATTCAGTACCTATATCCTCCATAAAACACAGTTAGAACCATTCCTGGTCTGGTAGAAAAGCATTTCAATTCTAACAAGTATAATATATTGAAGACATAAAAGGCTACTCCAGAGCCGTAGTTAAAAACATTGTAGCTCAAGTCTCCATGACTTAGCGTATATCCAATGGACCGAAGAAGGAACTTCTTGAGCCTAGCTTAGCCGTGCGGATACAATTTGGGTCATTCACTCGATCAGTCAAACAGTGTACCGAGATCAGTACCTTACATAAGGTGATTCATGAATAGTATTAACATACATTCATTCATTCATTTGTTAGTGTACCTATGACTAATGCATTATTTCGATAATTACAAGTTCATCTCCTGGTACACAGAAAAACCTAACTTTGACGTCAAACGAAGTCATTTGGGTGTTTCTTATGCTATGTATTTTTGTGCTCAGAGGCCTGAATGACCTTGTCTATAGCAAGATGATAGATTTTTGTCTAGATAGCCCTCGCTAGGCTGGTTCGAATGCATCTTACTACTACAGTAGCAAGGTCAACCCCTAGGTCTTAAGGATAACTGGTCTCCGAACCTCCAAGTGATCGGGAGACCGCATGAACTCTTTGGTTAAAGTATGTCAATTGAGGTGGTACCATCGTCATCTGCCTCGATGAGCATAAATCTTGAAGGGGTTCGACGGCATATTCTTTATTATTAGAACATTGAGTGTCACATAGGCAACCAATGCATTCTACACAAAGAAAAATATGAACCCAACCCCAATCAATTTTTTGAAGCATGAGTCAGTACTCATGTAGACAGGGATTATCGTTATGTTTGTTTATATGCATGCAAACATCGCTCTTGGTGCCTACTGCCTTCACGAGCATTTCACCCTATTGCGGATGGATAACCAACTCTAGCACAACGACACTTATGAGTATTGTTCTTATGACCATAGTTTATAGAGGCATGCATAATCAAAGAATACTTTTGATTGACTACTCGGGTGTATTTAACAACAATGAGCACCGACCTAACAAGACGCAATAGCTACTCTAGGGTAGTGACCCTTACGAGTATGATGTCCTTAAAGGCAAAATTTGAATAAGCCATCCTAGTAGGGTTCCAACAACGAGGGCATCATTACGCCATCGATACCAACTTAGGTGAGTAATTTGTCAGAATTTTTTGTTGCATCTCCCCTATTTAACGGGAAAAGTAATAGCTTTACTTTTGGATAGATGTGCATTGTTGTGTATACGTTGCATTTCACATGGTTTATTGGAAACCTAGGCCTTAGTTAGGCCTTATGCCGGTCACTTAGATGTTTACATAAATTTAGTTTTGCACAAATATAAAACCTTTCCAATAGGAGTTTTTTTGTCAAACAATGTTTTGAATGCGGCAAGGCTTTTAAATCGCTTTGAGCGATAGAGATCAGTCACCATTTGTACGCTTATTACAACGCAGCTATTTATTAAAAGCAGGCACCTATACACATAACAGCACAATGAAAAAGTAAATAGTGTAAAGCATAAACTTATCCAAATAATAGCGTGACGGCAAAGTAAAGTGCGTAAAGCAAGGCACGATGAATAAAACCACACATCGGGCTAATTAACTTGTGTAAAAGAATGTATATGTATAAATATTTATATATATAGTAAATAGGAAAGCAGTTGTAAGGATACGCACATAAACATCAACGCAAGCTTGTGGTGGCCAAGAGGGCGTGAACCAAAGACTCAGACTCTATGACGTGTAATTCACCATAAATTTCGAGAAGTAGTTGCAAGGATACATGTGTGAACATTGAAGCAAGCTCGTGGTGGCCTAGAGGGTGTGAAGCAGGGACTAAAACATGATATCATTTAGAAAGGTGTACGGTAAGAAAAATCACACTGTACACGCGAGTTATTTTAACAAATATAACTTGAAATAGAGAACAACATGCAAACCTACCAAAAATCTAGTAGAGGTGGCTTAGCGTAAACATAGAGGCTCTCCTAGTCCGTGGCCGTCACAACCAAGAGTGCCTTGTGTGAAACTCGTTGGCGCGAAGAAACACAAAAAAATCTAGAAAAAAAGCTCTTCTAGAGAGAGAGTGTTTTTTTAGAGAGAGTAAAAATCTAGAGAGAAAGTTCTTTTCTAAAGAGAGTCCTTTTCTAGAGCGCAAAACTGAAGAGAGGAGAGATAAAGGTAGAGAGAGGGGGTGACAATTTTCTAAAATAGGAAGGGGGTTCTATTTATAGAGGTTGGGTGTAGACCACACCACAAGAGATAAGTATGCCCTTCTTTTCGATTTCTACCTACCCTTTTTGGATAAGGATGGATATGTCCCCTATGGGGCTTACCTACATATTTTTGCATGAGATATTTATGTGACGCTCACAAGATATTTTGTGAGATATTTATGTGGGGTATGCATATTTTTTGAGTTTCTTTAATATTTTTGCAAAAAAAATGAGTACGCCATTCTCTTCGTCTCAATGAGACGAAGCGAATTTTCTCTACGAAATTCTCTTATTTTGCCAAATGAGCGTGATATAGCTCCCTGAATATTTTGAGTATATATCCTTGAGGATATATGTGTCCTAAGTATAATTGGCTTTACGAAATCCCTTTGTTTTGCATTTCAGGTCAATACGATGAATTTACGTAAAAATATCTCATATTTTTATTTAAAAGTTTACTAAAAAATTATGAATCCAAATCCTTAGTGAGACCCATTTAGGTGTCAGACGGATCTGAAACTCTCCCATATTCAGTCCAAATTCGAATATGGGTCTAAACCTTATTTGAACCTATTTGGATTAACCCAAATCATTCGGATATCCAAATATTAATAACTTAAAATTTTATGGATTCTGCTTGTCTATTCGGACAGTTTGAACTTGTGTTTGTGAGGGTTGATCATTTTGGATCTCTATTAAGGTCTAGTCCCAAATACCTGGTATAGAACCTCATAAATTCTTAATTAAATTTGTTAATTAACAATAAATCACTATAAATAAGAATAAATCAGTGTGGACCAAAATTCAAATAGGTAAAATTCTCTATATTTTTGTAACACCTCGGATTTTCAAAACAAAGCTAAGTTTAAATTTTCATGAATTTTTTTTTCTTTGCAACGGAACTTAGAAAAGCTTTTAGCAACGGAATCAGACGATAATGAGTCGTCAGTTTTAGAAAACTCTGGGCAAGTCACAAGTATATGGCCAAGCTCTCATTAACCACCAAAGTGTTTCATTTATCAAAACAACTTATTTATTACAAACATCACTGCCTGAAAAAACAATACTTAGTTTTAATAAAAAAACAATACAACACTGTCTAGAGAAACTTTAGAACTCGATGTCACCTTGCTCTGCATATCGCAACGCAGTTTCAACACCTAAAATCTTCATTAAATGGGGTCAGAACCACTGATGGTCTAGTAAGCAAGCATCCATCCATACATTCATTCAACTCAAGTAAATGCATTGACCACTCAGGGTCACTGTTTGCAACAACGACGCTCAAGTCTCTACGACTTAGCGTATATTGCGAGAGCCTCCTTCAGGATATGAATTGAACACTTCGCTCAAGTCTACATGACTTGGCATGAGCCTCTTCAGGGTTGTGATTTGATAACTCGCTCAAGTTTCCACGACTTGAGCCTAGACCTCTTCAGGGTTTCAATTGGGATGTCAAAACTCAAGTCTCCCTACTTGTCATATCTGTATCCCCATAAATTCAAGTGTGAGATCCTCGAGCTTAACTTGTCATACAGATACAACTTAGGTCTTCGCCCAATAGGTCCAGTAGTATACCGATCATGAGACCTTCATTAAGGTTATGCAGGACTTGACACAACTTTCATTTACTTATACATTCATACATCGCTGAACCTAGAGCTAATGCATTGTTTCGATATTAGCAGTTCACCCCCTGGTACACAAGAGAAGTTTTGTCCAGGCATCAACGCGACGTTCTGGGGGTTGATTATTCTATGTATTTTAGATACCCAGAAGCTTGTTGACCCCATCCATGATAGGGCGGTAGTTTTCATACCGAGATGACCCTAACAGGCCGGTTTGGATGCATCATCTACTATAATAGTTGGGTTCAATCCTTAGATATTTAAGGATAACCACGATCTTGAAACCCCTGAGTGACGAGAGGTCCCATTTAACTCTATCAGGTTTATAATCAAATACATGTCACTCACGGTTGTACCATTACTGTATGTCACGATGAGCAATAGTCCTAAAGGGGTCAGCCGATCTTATGATTACTTGTCAGATATGTGCATGTCATTCGAGCAAGCCAGTGCCTCCCGCACTGAGGACATATGTATCACACCCCATTCAGTAATCCCCCCTAACATGGTCTTCAACCACAGGGTTCATGAGACTTTAAGTCTAATTCATATGCATGCTTGACTCTGCTCTCGGCATCTACGGCCATCACGAGCATCTCACCTCTTTCGGTTGGATAATGTACTCTCGCACGATGGCCCTTACGAGTCTAGTTGTATAACAGTATCCCAATGAGCTTGCATATGACACGATCTCAACCAATCGACTGCTCGGTGTATATCATCGCAATGAGTAATTGGCCTAGTCAAGGTGCAACAACTACTTTGGCTCTGCGACCCTTATGAGTAAAGTGTCCTTACAAGCGAACATGAAAATGTGCCATTTTGACAGTGTTCCGACAACAAGGCATTCTCGTGTCATTTAACTGGTTCAGGCAACTCTTTTGTCAACCATTTCAATAGCACTTCGCATGCTTCGACGATAGGAGTGAGTTGATCATTTCTACTTTATAGAAAGTACCATTCAGAACTTGGGCAACACCTCCTTTGTATGACAGAGTAACATGCTACGTCATTTCTGAGTTTGTTGAGCTTCTTCAAAAATTTCAGCAGTACTCCCTCTCTTTGACTGAAGAAGCGTGTGTTTCTTTTAAGCTCGGTGAGCATCTTTTCAAAATTTTGGCAGCATTTTCCCTCTTCTGATAGAGAAATCGCTATGCTTAACTTGGATATGGATGCACATCGTTTGTGCGTACTTCGCATTCATCAAGGTTCGATAGAACCTTGGGCCATGTCCAGGTCATGCACAAGTGACTTAGGTTTTTACGAAAAAATAGTTTTGCCCAAAGACGGAACCTTTCCAATAGGGGCTTCATTCGTCAAGCAGGATCTTGATCGAGGAGCGGTAATAGAATCTCATTGACGATTTGGAGTTGATCTCCATTTAAACGCTCATTTATGCGTACTATATATAATATAAGTAGAAGCTTGTGCTTTATAATGCAACAACATAAATGAGTACATACTTATTGTTCGGTGGATGAAATCAAACGAAATATCTTACATATATAATTACAGAAAGCAGGCGCCTTAGCATCGTTCGATGCGACGGTAATACTAAATACATAATTTAAATTACAGAAAGCAGTAGCCTTGGCATCGTTTAAAACGATGATGAATATTTGAATATGTATATACATGGGAATCAATATCCAACAATAGTCACAAGGCGTGTGCATGAACACCGAAGTGTCCTAGAAGGCATCAGCTAAGAACTAGGGCTAGATATCATTTTTAATAACGTATATACTGTGTAACTCAACGTATATATCCGATGATAGTCACAAGACGTGCGCATGAACACCAAAGTATCCTAGAGAGCATCAACCAAGGACTAGGGTAAGATATTACTTCAGAAGATATACTATATATATCACATCAAATACTTGAGAGAGATGGATCAGTGAAGCAAACTTACTTCTGTTCGGTGAAGAACGGCTCCAGAACGCTTCGACTTCTTCGAACAAGGTTTGAACCTTCCTTCGAGATGTCAGACTAGGTTAGATGAATTCAACCTAGTTGAGGAAGAGGAAAAGCAAGTCAAGTTGCTAAACCCAAGTGGTTTGAACCAAACTGAGCTTGGTCCAAGTCAACTAGCACTACAAGAAATCTGTAAATTAGTGACAACCCTACTCCGCCGCTAATCCGTCGCTAAAGTGTTAAGCGACAGGTTAGCATCAGAGTAACGACGGATAGCTTTCATCACAAAATTATAGTCGCTAAGTAGTGAAGAAAATTATTGGTCGCCCGTTCTGTCGCTAATTTGTGATGACTTAGCGAACGGCAAGTTCCGTCGCAAAGTTGTCGTTACTATACAAAGATTTTCGTTTTGTGATAGATTAATATCCGTCGCTAATGTCATCGCTAATATAGTGACGAACTCAGTGACAAACTAAGATCCATCGTAAAAACATTGACCAGCTAGTAACTAGCGATGAATTAAATTCATCCCTAATCCGACGCTAAATTGCATGGCGGTACCAAATAACGATGGATATTTCCGTAGCTAATCTGTCGCAAAAAAGGAAAAAATATTTAAAACATAAATATCGATAAAAAAATTCTCGTAATACAATTTGTATTTCCTGTACAATTTATATTTTCTGAGAATAAAATACAAAGTACACATCAAAACACATATAAAAGAAAACTAAAACAATTAATCAATCCACTATAAAATTCGCAAGTTCTAATTATTTACAATTGAACATTTAAATTTTTTAAACAAAAAAAAACTACAACAAATACAACACATGAATCTAATCATCGTCAAGATTTTGTGTGTCCTCTTCTTCATTGTCTCGATCTGCGCCTTCAGCTCTACTACGTTGATTAGCACCAACAACTTATAAGAGAAAAGAAAGGTTAGTATTGATAAACAAAATATATTGAAATAAACTATATGCAATGCACATAAGTTAAGGCAATCAAAGTGACATGAAATCTAACGACATACAATACATAACATGAAACTTTCATACCTAAGATTCACCTGCAGACGAAGTTCCCCTATTCTGAAAAAAACTGCTCAACTCATTACGGACAATGTCGGAAATTGCTTCATGTAAGTAGTCACGCATTGTGTCCGTAATGAGTTGCATACACCATCCCAAGAATTAGGCGGGTCAATCAGGTGCTTGGAGCTGATGCTGACGGGAGAACTCTGTGAGCCATGACTAGATGAAGCAACGACTGGTGAGGTATTCATATTACTCCCAAACCCGAACACACGACCCTTTTTCGGTTCAACTGTTGCAGTCACCCATGTTGCAGGATCAAAAGGTGGATGCTGAGTGGAGTCATCGCCATATTGCTCTACCATCTATTGATCATATTACTCGTACAAAGTAATGATTATAGTATGAATTTATAATTAAGAATTATAATGTTTATGATAACTTGTATATTACAATGATTAATAATACAATAAATACATAACGTTGTCGTTCTCGCCTTCTCTGATACGAACTCTTCTGTGGTCTTACGTTTATGTGTTTCAATAAACACATCCTTGTATGGCATAATGTCTCCTTTTTCTACTTCCTGCGAAGTTAAATGATAAAAGAATTATTTAACAGGTTTGCAACAATACTTATAAAATTAACAATATATATATATATATATATATATATATATATTGATGAGTTACCATTTTCTTCAGGTGGCTCCCAAAAGTCCTAGATCCACCTATTTGTAGATGGGCATCATGCATTTTCGCTCGGTTTTGTGTAGCCTTCGTTGAGCGGTTTCGAAATTCATGCCCCGCCCACTTGTTGCACATTGCATCCCAAACATCTGACCTGATAGTAGGAGGTCCATGGCCCTTCCATTGCAGTAGATCATTTATCCCGCCAGATATTTTTCTTGCTGCAGTCTTCATATTGTGCAACATGTCTCCAAATCGATTGGCAGCCACCTTCTGCCACACATTTCTTACATCATGTTCCTCCATCGTAGTCGCGAAGCGATTCGAAGCCTATAAATATTTTCAGAAAGTTAGTAGACATGACTATAACAAAAAATTAAATATAAAACACATTAACTATAAGCAATAATTATATACCATGAATAAGGACCACACTCTGTCCAACACCTCCTTCGGGTACTTTTTCCATTGAGCGACTGGTCCTGGTAGATGTTGATGTAGTGAATTTCTAATATCTCGTATTACTTCTTGTGGCTTGAACCTCGCGTTGCACATGAATTGATACACATCAACTATCAATATACAATATTTATAAGATAAGTAATAAGTGAAAATGAAATACTTATGATCGATTATCGATATACACTATTTGAATGAGTCTTCTTGTGTCAGACTGAGAAGACCCTGCATCCTGCATTGGCTCATGACTTGTATGAACAACTGGTGTAGGTGGGTCATGTATAGGCGAAACATCATTTGTAGAAAAATGTGTTAGAAATTTTCAGAATACGCATTTAAACTAATCAAGTATATAATTAGTTAAATGATATACCTATCAAAGCAACCCGTAAAGATGAAGGTTGAGACTAGCTAACACTAGATGAACGACCACTGTAACCTCCATAAACCATATTCTAACAAATCAAAAATGGCATGCAATACATTTAAATAATTTGAAATCATTTACATCAAGTATTGCAATACATTAAAATCATTCAAACACGTTACAATACATTCAGATCATAACTCGATACGTATCGAAAATACATAATTAAAGAATAAAAAATGATTTTGTATAACATTCAAACATTGGAATACCTTTAAATCATTCACATCATTGCAATACATTTCAATACATTCAAATAATTCAAATCATTTACATCAAGTATTGTAATACATTCAAATCATTCAAACATGTTACAATACATTTAATAGAGGTTTGTATTACAAGATTTTGCTCACTAGCTCGAGAATTCTTCATCATCACTTGTTTGACTTTCATATTCTTCTTCTTTCTCCTCTTCTTTATCTTTTTCTTCTTCTTCTTTTTCTTCTTCTTCTTCTTCATTGTTTGCCCATCCATTTGATATATCAATTGGATCACATTCTTTCATGAATGGAGTATCGATCAATGAAGATATGACATGCATATCATGCGCGACATCGTGACCATAAGAGAAGTCATAGATATCATATGATTGATAGTAATCACTCTCTTCAGTTAACTTGTCTTCCTGTAACTGATCATACTCATGGTATAGTTTGGACTTCACCTTGCAAACTGCCCACCATTCATTTCTATCTTACTTCTTTGTACTCGGATATGAAGTATAGTAAACTTGTTGAGCTTGCGAGGCTAATATGAATGGTTCATATGTTCCAAACCTTGATTTATGATTTACCTCCATAATGCCTGAGGCTTTGTCAACTCTTGTTGCAGTTGGATCAAACCAATGACACTTGAATAAAATTACCCTATTATTTATGCCTAAATAAGTCAACTCTATTATTTTCTCTATAACACCATAGTAATCATGTTTATTTTCACTGATCATGCATATAATTCAGGGTTAATTAACATTTAAATATGCATGATTTTATGAAATAATGTTTCAAAAACACAATTTTATGTTAGTTTTCGAGTAAATGTGCTAAAATGATTTAAAAATAGAAAATGCATGAAAAATAGTTTTATTTTACATTTTTATGCATATTTTAGTTTTTGTTATAGTCATAGTAGTTTTAGTTTTAGTTTTCAATAAAAATAATAATAAAAATAAAAAAATAAAAAAATAAAAATAAAAATAAAATAAAAATTAGAGTTAGATATATTGTGAAATAAGGTTAGTGTAAATAATTTTTTTTTAGAGTAGTTAGTTAGTTTGAGGTTTTTAGTAAATAGTTTGTTTTTTTTAATACTCTTTTAAATAGTTTGTTTTTTTAGATTTTTTTTAAAAAAGAAAAAATAATAATAATAAACCAAACCGGTTTGCATTTGGTTTTGTCATGTATACATTGCATTCATTACATTCATAGAACGTGCATTTTTAATTCATGTCAGGTCATTCTATTCTTTTCCCTCATTTATTTTCTCTCGTGTGCATTCACGTAGTTTCATATAAGCATGGGGGAGTGTCACTGGGACAGTGTCATTCAAGCATGGGGGAGGGTGTAGTTGGCACACCTTGATATTTCTATTTACGTTCTTGCACATGTTTACACATTTTTCATGAAAAGTAGATTTTTAAAGAAAGAGTTTGAACTTATATGAATGTTATTTCAAATCTGATGTTTTTAGAGGATTTTTAAGCCCCACGAAAAATTTTTCTGACATGGATCTAAAATTTATGGTTGTTTATGCGGATTTCGAAGAAATGATGATAGATACATGTTATAATTTATTTTGAATCATAAATATGAATATGCACAGTTCTATTTTTGAAAAACTAAGCAAATGAACAAAAGCGTAAAAATGAGCTCAAAAAGTGAAAAAAAAGAAGCATGTGTTAGGTTGTTTGGATAATTCCACAATCCTTAGTAAATGGAACTTAGATGTAAGTTAAAACTTTTAATTCCATTTTTGAAAAGGAGAGTGGAAAACTTCGCGATCCTAAGTAACTGAGAACAAATACAAGTTGAAATGTTTGACTCTCATGTTATAAGGGTGAATGAAGGAAGTCACTTTTATGTCTTAGTTGATATCTTTTGGTATGCATTGAAAGTATAGAAGATATTGACATTGCACAAGGCATAAAAGCAGACCACACGCAAGCTATAAGAGAAGAATAAGTGCGCAAAAAGAAAAAGCGTGAAAAAAATGAAAAAATCGAGAAAAGAGCTGAAAAAGAAAGAAAAGTTCAGTGCTTAGAAGTGTGATTGAGAAAACCTGTGCAGAAAACATATGAGTGAGGATAAATAAATAATAATATGTTTTTATTGGATTTTCTAAGAATAAAACATAAATAATTGTGATATTTAGAAAAGTGAAAGAAATTCTTTTTCTGTGGTGGTAGATAAAAGACTCTAATTATGTCTTGATTTTTTTTGTAACAGGAAATATTTGTGAAAACAAAGTCTTTGATTACCTACTGATTGTGAGGATGTGTAATATTATGCATACTTGACAGAGATGTTTGTGGGTAGCATCACTGCAAACCCTCACGAGACCTTACTCGTCCATTGGGGTAACCCAGGGGTTGAAAGGGCTTGTTGCATGAGCTAAATGCAACCGTGATTCCTACGAAAGTGAGTTAGGTGATAGTTTTCATTTAATGCATTTTTCTAGTTTGCTCGAGGACTAGCAAAACATAAGCATGGGGGTATTTGATCATGCATATAATTCAGGGTTAATTAACATTTAAATATGCATGATTTTATGAAATAATGTTTCAAAAACCCAATTTTATGTTAGTTTTCGAGTAAATGTGCTAAAATGATTTAAAAATAGAAAATGCATGAAAAATAGTTTTATTTTACATTTTTATGCATATTTTAGTTTTTGTTATAGTCATAGTAGTTTTAGTTTTAGTTTTCAATAAAAATAAAAAAATAAAAATAAAATAAAAACTAGAGTTAAAAATTAGAGTTAGATATATTGTGAAATAAGGTTAGTGTAAATAAATTTTTTTTAGAGTAGTTAGTTAGTTTGAGGTTTTTAGTAAATAGTTTGTTTTTTTAATACTCTTTTAAATAGTTTGTTTTTTTAGATTTTTTTTAAAAAAGAAAAAAATAATAATAATAAACCAAACCGGTTCAAACCGGTTTGCATTTAGTTTTTAAACTGAAAAATATATATATATATATATATATATATATATATATATATAATAATCACAAACCGGTTTAACCGGTTTGCATTTTAAAATAAAGAAAATAATCCGGTGAAACCGATTTGGATTTTGTTAAAACAAACAGCAAACTGGTTCAAAACCGGTTTGCTTGTTTTTAAAAACCCCAAAACAGAAAAAAAGAGGCGTCTCTCCTGTACGCCTGAACCTTGCCCTCTTTTCCCCTCTCTCCCTCTCTTTTCTCTTTTCTCACCAGCATCCACTATCGCCGGTGCTTCCCTTCCCTACCTTCCCCTTCTCCCTTTTCTTCTATTGAAACTCCAGCAGCCGGTGGTGATGGATCCTCATTCCGGCAATGGCGCACGGTGGATGACCGCCTCCTCTTCCCCGATTTTCTCCATTTCACGGTAAGTCTGATTCACCTCTTCTTCTTCTTCTTCTTCTTCTTCTTCTTCTTCTTCTTCTTCTTCTTCTTCTTCTAAATCTTCTTCTTCTTCCATTCTGTATTCTTCTTCTTCAGCTTCTTCTTTTTCTCCTTTTATTTCAACAGTTCTTGTTTAAACTTGTTTGCAGAAAAACGAAAAAAAAGAAATAATAATCAGATGTGATTTTTGCATAGTCTTTTCATTTTTGATTTGCTGCATCTTTCCTGTTCCCTTTGTTTTTTTTATCTCATTTTTTTTTCTTCACGGTTACTAATTTTGATGGATTGTATCTGCTACAGAATTATTCGATTGATCATATGGATCTGAGATTTATGCTCTGTA
The DNA here is from genome assembly GCF_984573655.1 of Nuphar pumila. Classification (NCBI taxonomy): domain Eukaryota; kingdom Viridiplantae; phylum Streptophyta; class Magnoliopsida; order Nymphaeales; family Nymphaeaceae; genus Nuphar; species Nuphar pumila. The sequence goes on along the minus strand of NC_143264.1, from coordinate 64,888,568 downwards.
ACCAGTGTAAATGTTAATTGATTCTCAGATCGAGTATTATCTGATTTTTGAAGCATGACTAATATGATTTTTTTTTGGCAAATGATTGTGTGAAATCCGGGTGATCTGATCTGATTTATACATACTATGGATCAAATGTCTGAGTCTTAATCACCTGTCGTTTATTTCTGGTAAGTAGTGTTTGAACATTGATCAATTGAACTCAGGAAAGTATGGATCAGTTTGCTTTCCGATTTCTGGACTGTAGCTGATATACCCTGTGGATATTGTATAAAGCTAACTGATTTCCTGTTTTTCTTATTCCTAATTTTTCTGTTTTTTTTTTCAGCATTGCATTCCTTGTTTTTTTTCATAATTGTAATTTCATGTTTTCTTCATTTTCAATTTTCTGTTTTTAAATCAGTTTCAAATTACTGTCTTACTCTTCTTTCATTTCAAATTTTTTCTGTTATTCAGTCATTACATGTCTGAATAAAGTTTTTTTTCTTATCTCCTATTTGCCCTTCGTTGCATTCTTCCATTTCTATACATATTATGTTCTGTTACATTTTTTTTACTGAATTGTCTCATTTCGTTCTGCATTTGTTCTTACATAATGGTTTGTAATAATTCCTTGATTTTACTGTTTTCAATTCCTTAATTTTTTTTTTAGTTCATGTTCATGTTTTGTAATGAAGTGTTAGTTGTTAATTGTCTTCACTATTAGTTAATTGAAATAGTTAGATTTCAGTTAGTCAAGTATTAGTGAATTGAAAGTTAGTTAATTGTTTTAGTTAATATAGCTTTAATTGTCATTGGATTCTCTTGATGATATCTTTCAGTGTTTTTAGGGTTGAGCTAGTTTAATATTGTTTCTACTTCTATTTCTGGTACTGCTCGTGTTCTTTTGATTTGTGCAGGATAGCACAGGAGTGGAGAATAAGCGATTGCAAAACACGAAATACAAAGATAGAAGATTTTTATTTTTCAGTTTAGAATTAGGCATTTAATTGGGTTTGTAAATATTGCACTTTATGCCCTCTGCGAAGGGTATTCATTCGTTGTAATAGTTAGTTGTTTTTACTTTTCTCGTACTTTTTACACTTTATAATTTGGCAATAAAGAAATAGTTTAGAATTGTGTGTTTGAATACGAAATATTCTCGTTCCCTGAGTTCGACCCAGTCTCACCCACTAGTGAGAACCGGTTTTTATTATTTGATGTCTGGTTTTCACATGTTTTTCATATAAAAATCTTTTCAAAATTACAACGATTTAAAAGAAGACATCATTCACCATAACTGCTACCCTTGACACACACACCACTATTTATTATTGATTTGTTTATACTGTAGTCTTTTGTATGGAATCGATAACCATTTATGATGTACCCGTTGTAACATTGCACAACTTTGGTCAGACCGTTTTGAAAATCACATATTCCTTGATCTTTAATATCACCACGGCGAACCTACAAACATAAACAATGAAGAAGACAATTTATGATCACAACCAATTAAGTAACTTAGTATTGTTTACACGTAGACAATTTATGTCATCATCCTTACCAACTCTTTCAATCACTCTATAAACTTAGTTTCACATTCTTTTTGCACTTCTGCATCAGTGAGATGTGAAATTTCTCTTCGCAACTCCAGATCAAGTCATCTGCACTTAACAAATACTTATATTACCGAACCATGTATGCACATATAGAATATAAAAGGATTTAGATTTGTGTTGCATCTACATGTACTTACTCGATGTATGGGTCGATCGCTGAGCAATTAAAAAGAATATAGATTTGTGTTGCATCTTGCTCTCGATCTGCCAAGAGTCTTAATCGGCAACTACCAAATGCATGCCCAAGTGGTTAAAATATCGACAGTTTGTCAGCTACGGCAAATTGTTCTCCACCGTTGTTACAAGGTGGGCATGTATAATGTATTGGAATGTGAGGTTCAAAGTACACATATGAGAAATTTGAAATCTCTTCTAAAGTGTATGCCTCACAAATAAAGCCTTCTACTCTTGCTTTATTCCAAACCTTTTTTTTTTAGGTCAAACATGTATCTGTCAAAAATATATATCTCAAATTTGAAATATTTGTCATTGAAGAGAAAAATATAAAATATATATATATATATATATATATATTTCAAATAAGCACATCCACCGATATTGCACAGGACCACCAACCCTTAGTGCATATAGAAAATATATGATCAAATGTTCCATAACATCAAAAAATGCTGGCGGAAATATCTTCTCTAGATGACAAATAGTTGTGACGACAGAATCCTCGTGGTTCTTTGCCTCAGATACTACGACTTCTGATGCGCACAATGTTCTAAAAAATCTACTCAACTCAGATAATACCCTCCATATAGGTTTGTCTAATATATCATGGAATGCTAGGAGTATCAATCATTGCATAAAGATATGACAATCATGGCTCTTCAACCCATATAACTGTCCATCATCGATCTTCATAGCCCGAGCAATGTTAGAGACGTATCCATCTGGAAATCTCAATTGTCTCAACAATTGACATATCTGCTTTATTTTATCAGGTTGAAGCATGTATCTTGCCTTTGGTTTCAGTACTTTGCCATTATACTCTTTGAGTTCTAATTCTGGTCTTTTACATATTACTTTTAAATCCATACGGGCCTTCGGATTATCCTTCATTTTCTCTTTAACATTCATTACTGTATTGAACACATTATCAAATACATTTTTCTCCACATGCATCACATCCAAATTATGTCGTATCAATAAGGTCTGCCAATATGGTAGTTTCAAAATATAGATTTCTTTGTCCAATTGTGATCCTTCTCAAATCCATGGAAGGGCATCAGACTACAGGTATCTGTTAATACATCTAGAAAGTATTGCAATCTTCTTAAAATCTCCATGTCAGACAATCTTGTTGGTGGACCTTTCATTTCAGTTGTGCCTTCTCGAAACACATTCTTTTGTCTTCGAAACGGATGGTCGCTGGATAGAAATCGACGATAACACTCAAACCAGCACGGCTTTCTTTCATGCGTCAATCTAAATGATTTTGTGTCCTCCATGCAGTACGGACATGCCAACCTCCCATGTGTGCTCCAACCAGATAACATATCATATGCAGGGAAGTCACTGATTGTCCATAGAACAATAGCCTTTATATTGAAATTTTATTTTTTTTTTGGCATCGTACGTGATAACACTGTCATCCCACAGTATTTTTAGTTCATCAATCAATGACCTTAAATATACATCAAGATTTTGGTCAGGTGAGGTCAGACCAAGGATCAATAGAGACAAGAAAAGATTCTGACGCTTCATACACAAGCTTGGTGGAAGGTTGTATGGAGTTACAAATACTGGCCAACATGAGTATGGAGTTTATCTACCCCTAAATGGATTAAATTCATTTGTACATAGACTGAGTCTAACATTTCTCACTTCCATTGTGAAGTTCTGATGAGTACGATCAAAGTGCTTTCACGTCAATAGGATGTGTGATCTTGTCTTCATCCTGTCGAACTTTATTTGCATATCATCTCATGTGTTTAGCTATCGTTAAAGACATATACAATTGTTGCAATCTAGGGGTCATAGAAAAGTAGTGAAGCGACTCGTATGAAACTTCTTTTGATCTCGTGCTACCATTGCCTCTTGTCTTTGGCTTGAACCGAGGATGCCCATATGACGGGCATGATATGCTATTTTCCAGATCCTTGAAATACAACATGCAGTGATTTGGACAAGCATCTATATATTTTGATACCCTAAACCTAGAGCGTTGACCATAACCTTCGCATGATAGAAATTTTATGGCAATTTCTCATCTTTGGGCAACATACACTTCACTATCATGCACAAACGGTCAAAACATGATTGATTCAAATTATACTCGGACTTCAAATTTAGTAGTTGAAGAACTGCAGACAAGATAGTGTGACTCTCACAACCATTCCAAAGTGGCTCATCAGCATCTCTAATTAAATCATAAAATCTACTAGCTGCATCATTTGGTGTTTCTTCCTCTATCCCAATTGTTACATCATTAGGACCCATAGCAGAACCCAGTTTTGTTCCTGCGGCATCAAATATCAAATCCATATATGGATTATTGTGCACTACATCCTCCCGTGCATCAAAATTGTTTTTAAATTCTTCACCATTAAAGGTCAAATTCTGATAATCACTCACAAAACTTTGCCTGTATAGGTGATGTCTAACGCTATAAGGTTCTACAAATCGATTGTTCTTGCAAATCTTGCAGGGACACCTAATCTGACCTATGGGATCCACTGTACTAACACTTGCCATTGCAAATTCAATAAAACTTTCAACACCATCCATATATTCATGCGATACCTCATTGTCAACTATCCTACAGTACATCAATTCACGGTTTGCAGTCATTTTATAGTATGATGTTATGAATAATATCCTAACTAATTAAAAGAAAATCATCAGAATGCTATGATGAAGAAAATATCAAATTTATCATGCAATATATGATGCATGCTATATATTTGATATATATCACACTCACACTCACATACATATATATAATATAAATATATATAATGTCATATAATCACAAGAACTATGATGCATATATTGATAACTTAATATTTTCATATGCAAACTATTCATAACATGATACATTCATTTGAAGTATGCTTTCATTATACAATTTCACATAGAAGTCATAATCAAATTGAAAGTGACTATATGCAAGCATGAATACAATCACATCAAACATTGCAATACATCTAAATCATTCATATCAAAAAAAAGTCAAACATGTACCTGCAACAAACACACTCTAATATCCTGCTAACTACTACCATGCCTAGCATGAAATTCGTACTCCAAAAATAAAAACACTTCTATTCACATACATTAAAATCATGCTCAGCATGATCTCCAAACTCCATCAAAACAGTCCTAGATATCAACAACTAAGTGAGTGTGTGAATAAAAAAGTGTTGCATCCAAAAAATTAAATAACATAAGATGTGCTTGCATCACTTACTCACCACGGGTATTTACCCGATTTGAATTGCTTTTGCCTTTCATTTTTTTTCTTATTTCTTTTTGCATTGTATTTTTTACAACATGCGATGCTTAGCAATAAGCATCGCGCAATTTGCTCAGCAACGTACCTGTAAAGAACATATACACAAAACAATACAGGAAGGAGGTTCGACCCCTCTTTGGCAAAAAAATTAATTTAGCGAAAAGTGGCTTGAATTAGGGATTTACGGGAAATTTAGCGACAGATTAGCGATGGCCAAATGTCGTCGCCTATTCCATTGCAACTGTGCGACGGAGTAGCGACAAAATTTGTACGTCGCTAATTCATCGTTAGGTAGCGACGGATGAACGTCGAACTAATTTTCGTCGCTAATTTCACAAATAATTCGAATGGTAGTGACGGATATTTTGCTCTCGCTAAGCCGTCGCTAATGGGCGACAAAAAAAATTTGTCGCCAATATCCGTCGCTATTTAGAGTTTTTCTTGTGGTATGGGTCAGACTTAGCGCAAGTAGGCTGGGTCTAGGTCAAGTGAATCAAACATGGGTTTGAGATCAAAAGGGACTTTGACTTTGACTAAACCCAACTAGGTTCAAGCCAAGTCGAGTGGATTTACACCAGGTCAGGTAGGTTCAGACCAGGTTAGGCAGGCTCGAACCCACTCAGGCAGGCTAGGCTAGGTAGAGGAGGTTTAGGAGAGAGAGAGAGAAGGCAAAGGAGGGGGGGTCGATTTTTTTATGAGAGGAGAGAGGCTGGGGAGGGCTATTTATAGCCCAAGCCCACCACCTCTTTGGATTTTTCTAGAAAAAACTAGAAAATTTTACTTTTCCTTTTGCCCTTAGCTTTAATTTAATTCCAAGTGGTTCCTTTGTATGGGGTCCACATGAGATATTTTCATGGAATATTTTGTGGGTCCCACAAGATATTTTTTGAGGAATATTTTTGTGGATTCCACCAACATTGTCGTGGGTCTTGCAAAAATTATGGGTTTCCAGTAATTTTTTCTGAAAAAAATCTAAGTACACCATTCTCTTCGTATTGACGTAACTAAAAAAGTTAGCTTGTATAAATCTCTTGATTTTACTCAGAGAGGAAATTATGGCTCCCTGACTGTTTGAGCATATATTCGCAAATATATGAATATCCTAAGAATAACTGGTTCGTAGAAATCAATTTGATTCACATTTCGAGTTTAGATGCTATTTTCACTTTGAAAATGCCTCATAAATTTATTCAAAAAGTTGCAAAAAAATTATGGGTCTCACAATTTTATTAAACAATTAACTTTGTCTGTGTATAATTGTTTAGTTATACACTGTCGGTCCCAAGCCTGGATAAAGGAGGAGGGTTGCGGTAGGCCAGTGACAGCCAACATAAAAACTTAGTCATACCCTATGAATATGAACCAATATGAGAATTTCGTTGGGGCATTCCCTACTGAGTGACGCGTTGTACTCTTTAGGCTCGGAGGCAGTGATAAATGGGCAAGGGTTGCTAGGTCGTCGCCCGGAAGCGATGCGTCACACCGGCGCCCGGGTGTGGTGTCAAATGGGCAAGGGTTCTCTCACTTTGTTGGACAGGTGGGGGTAAAGAAGTTAGTCCAATACCATAAATTTAGGTTAGCCACTTGGAACATAGGGTCTTTAACTGGTAAGTTGGTAGAGTTAGTAGATGTTATATGTAGGAGAAAGATTGATATTTTATGTCTACAAGAGACCAAATGGGTAGGTGAGAAGGCAAAAGTGATAGAACCTCGGGGATATAAGATTTGGTATACAGGAATAAATAGAAATAGGAATGGAGTAGGGATTGTTATGAGTCGTGAGTTTATAGATAATGTAGTTGAGGTCCGTAGGAAGGGTGATAGGATTTTACTTATTGAATTAGTATTAGGTACGGATATTATTAATATTATTAGTGTTTATGCACCTCAAGTCGGTTTAGATTATTCCATTAAGGGTCAATTTTGGGAAATTTTAGATGGAGTAGTACAAGGGATATCTTGTGGTGAAAAGCTTTTCATCGGTGGTGACCTTAATGGACATGTAGGCATTAGCAGGGATGGATTTGAGAGTATCCATGGAGGCTATGGTATAGGAGGAAGAAATGAAAGTGGAGAAAGGATTTTAGATTTTGGTTTGTCCTATGATATGATCTTAGCAAACACTTGGTTTAGGAAGAGGGAGTCTCACCTAGTAACATTTAAAAGTGGGGTTAATATGAGTCAGATAGATTTTTTTCAACTTAAAAAGAGAGATAGGGGTTGTTGCATTGATTGTAAGGTTATACTGGGAGAAAGTACAGCTATACAACATAGAGTCCTAATTTTAGATCTTAGAATTAGACAATGCCGCAAAAGGGATAGACATAGGATAGATCCTAGAATTAAGTGGTGGGCACTGAAAGGAGCTAAACAAAGAATGTTTGTCGAGCAGGTAGTTAAGAAAGTTTATTGGTGTCTCAAGGAGGATTCAGACTCAATGTGGAATAAGATAGTGGGTGGCATGAGAAAGGTGGCTAAGGAGGTATTGAGTGAGTCTAAAGGCGGTGCACCGCTAGGTAAGGATACATGATGGTGGAACGAGGATGTCAAATTAGCTATTAAGGTTAAAAGAGAGTGTTATAGAAATGTAAGTAAGAGTCATGATAATGAGAATTTTGAGAAGTATATGATAGCAAAGAAGGAAGCTAAAAAAGTAGTTCAAAACGCGAGAGATAAGGTATATAAGGAGGTTTATGACAAGTTGGATACCAAAGAGAGCGAGAAGGATATTTATAGGCTTGCAAAGATGAGAGATAGGAAATCGAGGGATCTGAGTATGATTAGATGTATCAAAGATGAAACACAAAGGGTTTTAGTCAAAGATGAGGAGATTAAGGAGAGATAGAAAGATTATTTTGATAAGCTATTTAATGGAAGTCATGCTCAAGATCTTGGAGACTTGTCAATTCCTTTTCATGAGATGAATCATGACTTCATGCGCAAGATTCAAAAGAAAGAAATTGCAGAGGCTTTGAAGAAAATGAAATCAAGAAGGGCAGTTGGCCCAGATGGTATACCTATCGAGGCTTGGAAATGCTTGGTAGAAAAAGGTTTAGAATGGTTGACAAATCTTTTTAACAAGATTTGGTGGACAAATAAGATGCCTAATGAGTGAAGGAAGAGTACTTTGGTGCCTCTATATAAGAATAAGGGTGATATACAAGATTGCACAAACTATCGTGGTATAAAACTCATGAGTCATACTATAAAACTTTGGGAGAGGGTAATTGAGTCTAGGTTGAAGAAGGTTGTTATGATATCGGAGAATCAATTTGGTTTTATGCCTGGAAGATCAACTATGAAAGCTATACATCTTCTTAGACAACTTATTGAGAGAAATAGAGAGAGGAACAAAGATTTGCATATGGTCTTTATTGATTTGGAGAAAGCATACAATAGAGTACCTAGGGACGTTCTCTGGTGGACAATGATGAAGAAAGGTGTTTCTCTCAAGTACATTAGTATAATTAAGGATATGTATGAAGGAGTAATAACCAATGTCCGCACTTGTGGAGGGGTGACAACCAATTTTCCTATAACGGTTGGGTTACATCAAGGATCTGCTTTAAGCCCTTTCCTATTTGCTATAGTGATGGATGAGCTTACGAGATCAATTCAAGAAAATGTGTCGTGGTGTATGTTGTTTGCTGATGATATTGTTTTGATTGATGAGTCTAGAGTTGAGGTTAATGCTAAGTTAGAATTATGGAGACAGACATTGGAAGCAAGAGGTTTTAAATTGAGTAAGTGTAAGACAGAATACATGGAATGTCAGTTTAATAAGCAACGAAGTAGTGATGAGAGTGTAGTGAAGCTTGGTGAGCAAGAAATACCGGTGGATGATTGTTTCAATTATTTGGGATCTATCATTCAAAAGTATGGAGAAATTGATGGAGATGTAAATCATAGGATAAAGGTTGGGTGGATGAAATGGAAAAGTGCAACTGGAGTGTTGTGCGATCGTAGAATGCCATTGCGGTTGAAGGAAAAGTTTTATAGGATGACTATTAGGCCTGCTTTACTATATGGTACGGAATGTTGGGCTGCCAAGAGACATCATATTCAAAAAATGAGTGTAGCTGAGATGCGTATGCTTAGATGGATGTGTGAAAATACAATAAAAGATAAGATTCGGAACGAGGAGATACATAAGAAGGTAGGTGTTGCACGCATTGAAAATAAGATGAGAGAGAATCGTTTACGGTGGTTTGGACATATTCGACGAAGGCCTAATGATGCTTCAGTTAGAAGGATGGAGAAATGGGAAAATATATTAGTTAAAAGAGGTCGGGGTAGGCCTAGGAAGACTTGGATGGAGATGATAGGAAAGGATATGAATGCTTTGAACCTCACCGAGGACATGGCATTGGATAGAAATGATTGGAGAGGAAGGATTCATATGGAAGACCCAGAATGATTTTCTTTGTTGGTTCATATCGCCGACTCCAATTGTTTTGGGATGAAGGCGTAGTTGTTGTTGTATTCTATAAAATTTCTAAATACTACACTAACAATAAGCTTAAAAGATTAAAACATTGATGTCAGCTAAAAGTTTAATAATCTTCAATACTATCATTAGTTTTTTAGAGATCATGTGATCAAGAATAACTATGAAGCAAAATTCATGAAGAATTACAGTAACAGAATCATTATCATATACATATGAAATAACTCACAAACTATTAGTGATTCCCTATAGAAGATCCATTGCATAATGGTGCGCGGAGCTGCGTTTTTTCAAGTGAAGAAGTATAAAACATAACATAGATGTGGATTATTGGGCAACCTTTGAGTTGAAAAAGTTCCTTCTAAGTAGATTTCAAGTATTATTCACAAATGCATGCATGATAACCTAAAGATGACTTCAAGAGAAATCATGAATGATATCAATCACGAGGAAGGTGTAGAGATTACTTATAAACAAGCATGACATAGACAAGAATGCACAAAGAAAGAGCTATATGGTTAATTCAAAGACTCAGTAAAGATGCTTTCCGCCTATTTAGATCATTTGATGAAAAAAAACCTATGAATGCTATGGTATATTAAGATCGATAATAAAGATTGATTTAAGTATAAGTTTGTATCCTTTCGTTCATGTATCAATGAGATTTTGAAATGATGTCCTCCAGTTCTTATGGTAGATGATGCATTCCTAAAAGAAAAATAATGAGTGTATTATTATCGGCCTATAGTATTTATCCTTATGGTTAGATATTTCTGGTAGTATTTGCAATTATAGATAAGAAGTAAATAATTCATGAGCATGATTTTTGAAGCTTGTGAAAGAAAAATTTGCACACTTCAACTATGAAGAAAGAGAGGAGAGTTGATAGTTATCTTAGATAGGCACACATGGTTAAAGTATGGTGTTTCCTACACATGGCCTAAATGTTATGTCGGATATTACATGAAGCACTAGACGAAGAACTTTGCTAAGAAATTTAGTTCACCATTCAGTGTACTTTGGTGAAGCGTAGCTCAAGCAGCCACGAAACGACAATGCAATTATTTTATTAAAAAAATTGTAAGACTTAGTTGTTTATAATTATATTGTCATCAACGTAAAACTAAAATATTGGGCTAACAGTCACTTTTCAACGAAAAAATAAGGTTTTTTAACATCTAATATAGCAAAGAGCTTTAATTCATGAATTTGCCATATACGTGACAAGCCCTTAAATCTTTTTTTTGAAAGACTTTGTCTTGTGTTGATGAAACTTTTTCAAAAAAAAAATAATATCAAGTAAAATGCCAGGCATTGTAGTGCTTGAAGTAAAAGAAAAGGTACAAGCAATGAAAAGAAATACACAACAACTATGCATGCAAGTAGTGCATTGCCATTGACATAAATACAAAGCACGTGATCGATCTCACGGTTACAATGTTAATCTTGAGAAGCAGTTATGCTCTTATAAAGAGTGGCAAGCCAATGATATTTTATGTGAACATGGTCTCGCATGCATTTTGCATGAGGACAAGTTACTTGAGGATTTCTGCAATAAGTTTTTCACAAACTGTATATCATACATATTCATTCTTTTCACACTTATATGTTGACATACTTATGGTTTGATTGTCTTTATCATAATGATAATATTAAAAGCCTTGAAAAATAAATGAGTTTATAATGGTTGACATATTCAAATAGTAATGGAAAAGAAAAAAACTCGTATTGTTTATGAATTTGATGCATATCTAAATTGAATTTGGATATATAAACTTAAACTTTGCTTTTAATGTCTTAAAATGAGCATATATTATTTCATTGTAATCGTGTGAGAAAAGTCTGAGCTAAATTATGGTTTGCACGTGAGTAATTATTTGTATAAGATGATAAATAAATCATAAATCATGCTCTTAGGGTTTGCTTTCTTGATCTAATCATGTATGTTCATGTCAAATTCTAACATAGATTAGAGTATGCTATATCGGATCTCATTAGTATATCATTCAAATATGGATTCAGATCTACTATCATCTGGCCCATGCATCTCTAAAAGTGGGTCGGGATCCCGAGGCCTCAAGAAGATAGGGCATTTTCGTCATTCATCACATGGAGGGAAGCCCCTGGCCCCACCCATCTCCCGCCAAAATCTTCATTACCAACGATCGGAGATCTCCATCTCTTTCCTTCTCCCGAAACCCTAATCTCTCTCTCTCTCTTTCTCTCTCTCTGTGGCTGGCTGGTGCAATGGAGCTTCGTGCTCAGAAAAGCTCGGACGGATTGGAAAAGCTCGACGAAGGAGCGGGCGCAGCTGGGCAATTGCCATTCAGATCCAAGAAGAAGCTCTCCTACCCAGAAACAGGCCTTGACTCTTCTTGCGAGAAATGCGAGCCCTCCGATCCCTCCTTTGGCTTACAGACCCCTCAGAAATCTGCGGCGCAGAGCGCGAGCGGGAGATACTGGCGATCTGTGGATGAGGTGAAAGGGTCAACCGCGGAAATGCGCACGATGAACAAATGTTCAAACACCAAACGCAAATCCTCTGCAAAGGTCGCAAAGAGTAAACCGACGGCGAAGCTCCCTCCAAAGTAATTATTTTCTAGGGGTTGTATTAATATTTTCGGTAAATAAATGCAATCTATTTGTGAAAAAGTGGAACTTTGATTCTTATATGCTCACAAACCCTGGTCAATTAGATTATTGGTGTTGGTCTGAAATTGGTTTTACTTGTTCTGATATTCAGACACGAGAGCTTGTGTGATCGATTTGATTCATTGGTCAGTTCGATAAGAATGCTTCGGCTGAAAGGCTATGCTTCCACTTTCGCTAATATTTGTTCTTCTGTCCAAGTTCTGACTGATAAGTGAGTTTAATGGGATCCCTTTCCTTCCTGTGTGAATTGTTTTATGTTTAAGATTTTTTGTTGTATATTGACATTTAATTTACTGATTTTAGGGGATTCTCTCATAGCCATCTCGCACAGTTGAAATTTGTAATGCCAGAGGTGATCGGTATTAGGACCACCCTTCTGCAAGATGAGAAGACTTGCTGCATGAAGCCAGAGCTTCTGGTTACATTGAGACCAGAGGCACTAAAGGATTGTAAACTGAAGGTGAATGGAGACGGCTACTTAGCTTTGAGCAAGGTGCTCCGGTCTCGGTTGTTGGCGCTTGTAAAATCGATGCAAGAGGTATCCTTTACTCTTGGTGATACTTGTTTCGGCGAAAAGCTTTCAAAAATGTGTAACCCTATGATAAAGTGAATCATGTTCTACCATTTGGAACCATGGATTTTTTTCCTTTCTCTGATGGCTTAACTTTTCGTTTGCTGTGAAATTTGAGTTGCATATGAATGGAGCTTTCATGAATTCAGAAATATTTTGGAAAAAATTAAGATTTTGTTTGTTTGGACTGATATAACCTAATTTAGAAAGATTGCTTAGACATAAACAGAAGAAAATGTTGAAATGCCACCAGAGTTTTTACCTATTGACTAAACATCTTTAGAAACTCCTGGCTATTTGTTGAATCTTCATTTGCTACTTGAAATTATGAATTTCCATAGGAGAAATTGCTGTGAGAATCTCTTTTCCAATTGCTTTTATTTCCAATTATTCAAGTTGATAGCCTATTGATTCTTACCCCTAGATTCTGGTCACTAACATTTTCTTTTTCTGCATTTAAGGATGCTGAAATTCCGGAGGCAGCTTTGCCGGAGCCATTCAATAAAAAATCACAACCAACATGTGTCGATGCAATATTGCCAGAAACAGAGCTTAACATGCATCTTGATAATGGAAAAAACTGTCTTCCCTCAAGGTCTGATGATGGATCAACAATTGAAACTACTGAACAACCACCACTTGGTAGTTTCTTGAGCAGCTTCCACAGGCGGTTCTCCCAGAAAACTCCTATTCCAGAATCTGATAAAACCCAACTGTTGTCTCTTCCCGCACCATACAAATTCAATGTTGATGATGCCCCTAGACCCATCTCTTCAGCTTCCATTGTGACTTCCAGCACTGAAGGCTCACCCAACAAACATGTAAAGACATCTACTACTTTGAGACCCTTTAGTGGTAGAAGATTGTCAACATTTGCCACTTCGATGGATTCAACACCATCAAAAGCCACTGTGCTCTGTGAGGACCTTCAGTCAACTCCACTTGCTCCTTCAAAGGCAGATCCAAAGGTCAAAAGCTATCCACATTGTCCAACAAAAGAAATGGATGGATCTGAGACTGTTACATTAGAATCTGACTCCACTCCAGCAAGATTGATGTCTAGCACACCAGATCTGTTCACTCCTAAGAGAGCTAGATTGACTCCAGAAAGTGATTTCACACCACATGCCAAAGCACAAAGGCGTATAATTAAGCCAAAGGCACTGAATTTCCTTTCCCCTATAAACTCAGATGAGAAAGAAATTGGAACAAGATCATCTATGGTTGAAGATGTTGTTAGATCTCTTCCTCCAACACTTCTAAAATTGGTATGGTTTGGCTATCTTTATGTTTACACTACGAGCAGGCTGTCACATGGGTGTGGGGTACGGCACTTTCAAAAAACTTGGGTGCGGGGGTGTGGCAAAAATATAAAAAATTATATATATATATATATATAAGTCCAAAAGTTGGATATAAATGACCCTGGGTGCATTGACTGCACCAGGGTCAGGTTGACCGCATCGGGTGCGGGTGCGACGCAGGTGCGGCACCTAGTTGGAGAGTCCCTGTGACATAGCGAGCAGGCATTACATGATCATTTTTTTTGTTTTGTCTTTTTTATCCTGAAAGTTTTGGTCCATGTATTTTTGACAGTTGGAAGAAAATGAAAGAAAAGTAAGGGAGGAAAAGGAGGCAGGGGTTCCTGAAGCAATGGCACATCAGAGGATGACCAATTGTCTCCTTAAGCTGTTTGATATGATTTACCTCATATCTCAGTCTGTTAAATGCTCTGTTATCACAAAACAGGAGCTTGTGTACAAGATAATTGCAAATCATCTTGACATAGTTGACAGAAGTATGTAGTTTAACTTCCATAACAGTGCTTTCTTTCCACATTCTAGCATTTTTTGCCTGAACTTATCTTCGATATACTGCTGCTTTATATTTGTTTGCTTCTTAGTCGCACTGAAGCCACTGTATTTAATGAAAAACAGAATAATGGATTTTGTAGTGTCCAAGTCCAAAGTGGTTTCCTTGGTTCAAATAAATAGATAAACAATGTGCCCTTCATGTGGGCCCATTGATTCAGATTGAATTGCCTGAATCGGGACTCTGTTCATCAGTTCTATTTGCTCCTAATGCTGCTAGAAAAAAAATAATCGGGTGCTTTGTTGCAGGGGAAATTGAAGAACAGTTGAAGATATTGCAAGAGCTGATCCCAGATTGGATTTCTGCGGAGGAGGCATCAAGTGGTGATTTCATATTCTGGTGAGAATCCTATTGCATGCTATCAATTCTATTACATTGTTTTTTGGTTCAAAACTTCAGATTTTTGGCTTTACTTGTTTAGCTGCAATAATAGAATTGTTTCAAGTGAAGATAACTCATAACTGAGAGATGATTCAGTAACTATTTTAACTTGTACACAAGCTTCTTGAAAAAGGTGTTCGATTTTTCATGAAACATGGCACTTGGAATTGGTGTCTGATATGTATGGTCATGCAGTTTTGTCCAAAAGATAATTGCTTGTTCTTTTATCTCTTGTATTGTCAACTCTTCATTTGCATTAATACATTGTGTTGGTGTAACTTTGTATGATCAACCAGCTGCTTCATCTCCTATCATTTGCATATTGTTCACTGAACCAGAATGAGTGGTCAGGTTGCGTGTGTGGCGTATATGGTTATAGTTTTCTAGATTTGCAATGCCTAGGTATGACATAAATAAAGCAATTTTGAAATTGAAATGGTGAAAATATATTTTCTCTTTTCAATTAATTTTTCCTGCTTTTTTTTTGAAGCTTCGTACTTTGATAGTAGAGACTGTTGGGATCTTCACGCTGATCAGTGAGATTCCATTCAAGATGCAAAAATCCATCCGTTTCCATAGATACTCTTCTTTTTTTTTCTTCACAATTTTCACTTTCACTGGAAAAATGTCCCAAAGGCTTATTTTATGTAAAATTACATCTATTCTGATTTTGCTGGTTTTATTATATGAGAGCTACTTCAGCTGTTGAACCAGTCTTTGATATATCATCTGTTCTGCATCTTCAGCATTAGTAAGGTCTCAGATCCTGAATCTCTGCGGGCTAGGCTGGCGGAAGCTGGGAGAATGGATACTTGATCAAGACATCAATCTATGTGGCCTCTGTAATGAAATTGCTGCTCTTGCATGCGAAGGCGAATGGACCCGCTCTCCTTTTTTCTATAGTATTGTTTCCTGATACCTTCTATTGAGGCAAATGATAAGTTTGTGCCTCGATGTGTATCATTTTCCCGCTTAATCTGAATATGAATATCAGTGTCCAAACTTTTTCACTTGGAAATGTAACCATATCGGGGTTCCATGTAAGAAAATGATTGGTTTAGCAGAAGGTTGTAGTCCTTGTGAATCATTTGATGCTAGGTCTTTGGATCAAAGATGGAAGAATCACAAGGGTTGTTGGTTTCAGCATGAGTTACATAGTCGCATATGCGTGCACAGATTGATGAATGTCTTGATAATTAACTTCCAAAACAGAGGGGCATTGTTTCATATAAAACATCCGTTTAATCTTTGGTGACATCATTTTGACGGCCGTGTACTTTGGTTATCACTCTCTGGAACTAGCTTGTATGAATGTATGGTCCCCTTTAATCATTTTGTCTATTCTGGTTCATTTTAACAAGGTCCAATCAGCCCTATAAGGTTGCTCAAAATGAAAGTTTGCTTCTATTCTAACAAAAGATTCTCTTTTATGCAGAAAAGACCCATATCAATAAACCTAGCAAGGGGGCGGGCCCATTAAGTTACCTGGTTCTCCGCAGGGTTCCTCATAAAGAAAAATTCTAAAAAATGATCTATTATCTGCTAATAAGGGTTTTTTTCATAGGTTCCATAGGGACCATGTTTTCACTGCATGATTATAGATCAGCAAAGGAAGCAGTCGCATTCTACCAGCAGATAGTTGTATTTTGGAGAAAGAAAAAAAGGATTGGAATATCAAGCTCGGGCATCATGTTTGCCTTCTGGGTAACCAAGGTCAGAATTAGAGTCATGCAGCAGTGAATAACTCTTATTGATGTTAAAACATCCATACCCTATTCCAGAAGAAGAGAAGCTTAGTGAACATTGAATTTGAAATCACGGAGAAATCTGCATGTCTAAAATATTTGGATTAATGGCCTAACGCTGTTGCAGCATATCATCAGAAAAGTAGGTATGAGAAGCGATTCATGAAACGTGAAAGGGGGAAGTGAATGTTTAAGAAATATCTTAATACGTTAAGCAATTAGGAAGCATACGTGGAAGCAAATAAGAAGCCAGTGAAAGTGGCAAAAAAAGACAAACCTTGTGTATTTACTTGAAAGCAACGCTTAAACTTTGGGAGCCTTGAATCGAAGGTGTGTTAGGATTTCCCCAATAATTTCATGCTCTCTGCTGTCTGGGAGCAATGGTGCTGGTAGGGATGCAAATGGGTCGGATCAAAGATGGAGGTTTTGCAATTTTTGGCTGTTTTAGATCCGAACCTTTTGCATCCCCAGGTGCTGCAACAAAACACTGCATTGGGGATGGAGTTGGCAGCTCAACACTGGCAACTTCACCTCTCAACACCACACTTCAGCAAAACATCATTTTGGCAACAAATGGAAATGGTGTATCCATTCAATGCAGCGTTCCTAAACAGGACCTTAAGCCTTCTACCAAAAGCACTCATCATAAGTCTACACATTCTCTCTCTCTCTCTCTCTCTCTCTCTCTCTCTCTCTCTCTCTCTCTCTCTCTCTCTCTGTGTGTGTGTGTGTGTGTGTGTTATCCATAGCCCTACAAGCTTGTGGCTTCCCTGCCAGGTCCATCTGTGTGTGTTTTGAACCTTTCGTACTGATTTTGTTTTGGTAAGTTAATACGATAAACAAGGACAAGGACAAATGGCATAAAACATAGAGGAGTTGGACTTGTGGCTAATGTTTGAACCAAAGAAATTAAATTAGGTCCAACTAGAATAGGTTGATGTAAAATAGATTTTCAATATAGGTTGTTCAATTGAACACAGTCTGCTGAGTTGGAACAAGTTGGGACCTTTCTTTCCTAGGCCCAATTGTCTCTTATGTGTCCAACTTGAATCTTACAGCCAAATGTCCATCCTATATAATCACATTTAATAATTTGAAAGATCAACAATAAAAGAAACAATATTTCCATCAGGTGGTGCCAATTGTGGTTTTAGTGGTGTTGTTGCTGTGGATGTCAAATGTATAGGTCAAATATACCCAAATCCATTTTGCTGAATTATGTAAGGCCCCCACAATCCCTTATTATTATATGTATATGAGAAAAATGATTCGCTGTGAGAACAAGTTAAAACTTAAAAGAGGGTCTTCTTCCTCCAACGTCCTTTCTACTTTAATTTTAATAGTGACCCCTTTTTTAATCAAATGGTACTCTTGCTTGGTGGCTTGACTTTAGGGGTGGCAATCGTGTCGGGTTGGCGGGTCAGCATACCTCAACCCGAACCTGACCCGCCCGTTTATTAAACGGGTCGGCTGTGGCAAACACGAACCCGATCCGTTTAATAAAGGGGTAACCCAACACGACCCACCAACCCATTGGGTCGGGTAAACGGGTTCTCAGGTTCGTGGGTCAGGTTGGCGGGTTGGCGGGTCAGGTTGGCGGGTTGACCCACCTGCCTAACCCGTTTATTAAACGGGTTGGCATACCCCGAACCCGACCTGTTTAATAAACGGGTTACGCGGGTCGACCCATTTATTAAACGGGTTGGCTTAAGCCCAACCCGAACCCGCCTAAGAGGCGGGTTGGCAGATCGTGTCAGGTTTTGCCACCCCTACTTGACTTGTATACTATTCTCCGCCACCTTAAACTACACATCACACAAATGGCTAGGGCCAGTAAATGAGCCGGACAAGTCAAGAGTGAGCTGTTTGCGCTAGGCTTTTTAAAGGAAAATCCCTGCTCAGGCTTGGCTCTTGAGCTTGTCAGGCGCTTAGCTCTATGAGCCAATCACAAGCTGGCAATTTTTTTAAATTTTGGATATATATATATATATATATATATATAGCCTAATCGAACTGAGCTGAGCTGAGCCAACCTAAGCTTCTCTTGTTTATATTCAGCTAAGTAGGGATGGCAGTGGATCGGAGCAGGTGCGGGGGACAAGGTCTGCATCCCTGCCCCGTCTCAAAATAGTGACGTCCATCCCTGTGACGGGGGACTTTGGACCTCCACCCCTGCCCTGTCTCAAATTAACAGTTTTTGTCTCCATCCTCCCCTCCGGCTTGTCCCTTCCCTACCGTTGTATTCGTTAAAAGGAGAAGGAGAGGCCGAGCCGCTGAGAGGGTTGACCGCGGCGACTGAAAGAAGGAGATGAAGAAGCCGAAAGAGACGTTTTACGCTTTAGGGTTAGAAATTTAGTATTAAGAATATATATAGGAGTTATATGTAATTTTATTAAACAACTAAAGGTATTTTAGTTATTTTACTAACGGAAGCCGAGCAGGGTGGGAAAAAATGTAAGTTCATCTCTGCACGGGTTTTTTATTTTCACCTCCATCCTCGGTTCATTCCCCGTTTCATATCCTCCATCCCCACTCTAAACGGGGCGGGTTCGGACGAAACCCCACTTCCCACTGATTCACTGCCATCCCTACAGCTAAGATATCTAAGCAAGCTTGCTCATAGCTCCACCTGCCGAGCCTAGTTCCTGAGCTGAGCCAAGTTGAACCACACAACGAGCTGCTTAACTAGTTTCTCAACCCTACAAACTACGGTGGTCCGAAATCCTTACAAATGACAATAAAAAAAATCCCAATCCAATTAAGAACTGAACACTATTATGCTACTCTAGGTGCAGGTTTCAAATGCAAAATGAATATGGGAGATAATGGGTTCCTGATCTGCTATGGTGGATCTTAGTCCCAAATTAGCTAATCCAAGGATGGTACTATTAGATTCGATTATGCGTTAAATTTAAAAGTGGATTTGATAACTGCCACCTCTTAGAAATGGCAGTTGCCAAATATAGGAATTGGTATCTGTCACTTTTCTGAATGCATAAGCTCCTTCCAACTGCCAGTTCCCAAACAGAGCCTTAGTGCATCCGTTGACCTTTAAGGCTACCCCAATCCCCAAAACCCCTCAGCTTCCAACCAAGATGGGATTTCTTTTGTGGGCAAAATGAATACATTCTAATGTAAGAAGTGCAAACATGGGATCTGTTATGCAAGACAGTAAGAAAATAGATCTCGGTTAATGAGGTTTTCATGGGACTTGAAGTCACACCTCTCGCTATGTGACTTCAATTCTTAGAAAGTTTTCCTCACCAACCATTTGTAACTATATTCTCTTTCTTTTTCTCACACAAAACGTAACTATATTAGATATGAAAAATACCAATTTTAACTTAATCAGATGGATTTGAAATTTAGTTCTAATAGTGGACCGTATAAAAAATCATATATATATATATATATATATATATATATATATATATATATATAGAGAGAGAGAGAGAGAGAGAGAAGGGAGTAGCAGCTTACGGCCTTAAGTGCCTATGTGTTCGACATGGTCAATTTGCTAGGAAATGATACCTGGATCATGTTTTTTGATAAAAATATGAGTTTTAAAGTCTTGAATATTTATGATATTTACAAAAATTTAACACAGGCGGTTTTTAAACTTTATAAAAATCTACCTGCACATCAGAATTAAATGATACAAGAGTCCATTCCTATAAAATCAAACATATAAAACACATGTACAGTCGGATTCAAGAAAAGCATGGAAAAAATCCTTCAAAAGCCCTGTAGGCAGTGGTAAGCACAGATCAGTCTAGGCAGCTATTCTCTATTCTCTCTCTATATATATGGATAAATATTAGCTATTAATGATGGGTAAGGAACTAATGACTAGAAGCCACTATTTTTTTCAAAAAAAATCAATTTTTTGTAGATCAAATGTTACCGATGTGTACATAGGTTGTTCAGTAGAAAACTTGTTTGGAATAATGTGATTATGACAAGTAATTAGGTTTTTAAAGGGGTAAAAAATCAACGGTCCACAATGTGCCAAAATTTCATAACTCAAAAAATCACTTTTTTACATCAGGAAACTACGATCTAGGGCTTGATCCTTAGCAAACAAACCATGTTGAACGCATCTATGTGTTAGATTGAGTTGATACAACTTGCACCTATGATTTCTAGCTCATTAGTTTCTTACATTCATTAGTAGCAAATATTTTTCCTATATATATATATATATATATATTATGATCACATCAGCACCACATATGACACATTCTCTAAATAACATTCAAAAATTTCAAGTAGAATTTTGCCACTTCCAAACGTGGCATAAATTTAATCAGGTTTCTAAGGAAAGGTTTAAAAAGGAAGAGGTAAATTTAAGGTAACCTTGATAAGTCGTTTCGCTGGATTAGCTTCTTTAAACCATAGTCATAACTCACAAATATCGGCCATCTTCTAAAAACTAACATAATCACAAAAAAACACACAATAATTTCAAAATATCACTTATTTTGAAATATTTTGTTATCAACACAATATATATGTTTTATATATTCAATGTTATTTTTTGTAACACCGAATTTTATTTATTTTAACTTTTAAAATTCAAGCAAAATTCAAGTTAAGTTCATGTTAAAATCAAGTTAAATGTAGGCAAGATTCAAGAGTTTAAGTTGAATTAGGATTGTTATGAATCGTAGAGCTCGTAAGAGATTCGATTTTGTGATTTTGAACATAGGTTGAATCATAAAATGTGTTTTCCAAATTGGACCAACCTCTATTTTGTTTTTTTTCACTTGGATTGAATACAGAAAAGAATTTTTCAAAATTAATCAGACTATATTTTAAACCCAACCCAGAGTTCTAATAGGATGCCACAGTGGCATATGGGGCCTAGAGGGTCACACCCAGCCAGTGGAGCACCATGTGTCAATGTGAGGCCCATAGGAAGCATGGAGGTGCCCAAGGGTATAATGGTTATTTTTATCCTCTCTACGCCAAGTGGCAATTTTAGAATGCATAGAGATCCTCTAGGTGGATCCCAGGTCATTTGTTATTTTTTAAAAATAGTAGATTCTGGATAAGTGATATGTGGATCCAAACATTAGTATTTGGATCCAATATAGATTTGAATTAATTAATGGATTTTAAATATAATGGATATAGATCTAAACCAGATTAATTGGATCCAATGTGGGTTTGGATTAGATTTTGAGTCTGGACTCTTAATTAATGAGTTTGAATCAGACTTGATTTGGTCATTTGATCCAATCTTTAATAGATTGGACCCATAAGGTGGGACGCTTCGAACAACATCATTACTGTTTCGGCAAAAAGTTCGGTTGATTGGTATCTCACCTATTAAATTAGAGCTGACTTTGACAGTTTTCATTTTAAGGGCATCGAAATCGACTATCTACGCGCCCGATTTGATGTTGATTTAAGTGGTTTATCATCAATCGAAATTCATGCCTAATTATAAGTTGAAAATCAACATTTTTTAGCATTTACTGAATTTTCTTGTTGATCTGTATGCATACGATTAAATCTAAGATCATCACGATGATTTACGTTTTGAGGGCTATCAAATCGATGATTTAAACGTCGAATTCTATTGAGTCTTTGGGTTGGTAGGCCTCTAGTAAAGTTACTTTGACACTGGAGCCTATGTCAGGGTTTGAAGTCTCCACCTTTCTTCTCTAGCTTAATTAATTTTGAAATCTAATGAGCTAGGATTCATAATTTATTTTCTTGTTTTATTAATAATAGAGACTAATAGATATTAACCTCTTATATTAGAGATATAATTCTTGCTTATGCTCATCTATAAATAGAGGTCCTCATGAGGATGATTAACAAGATTAGTTCTCTCTCTTTCTCATTATCATTAAAATTCTCTAATCTCTCTTTATCATCTTCTTCCTTCTTCTTCTATTTTGGTATTTTTTCAACAGCCATTAAAGTCGCTTCAAGGTGCTAAGATGAGAGACGAATGTGTTAGCACATTTATAAACTCGATTAAGGTAGAATTCATCTTACTCATAGTTATAGATCGAATGCAAGCATATAGATCATGCGCCTTGCGATTCTACGGGCAGATCCATGATGGATCAGACTTGAAACAAGTTAGAAAAGTGTTTTAAAATTATTTTTAAATCAATATCATGGTTTAAAACAAATTTAAAAATATATTTTCAGTAAAACTATACTCGAACGACCAAACCGAAAAATTGAGTAGTGTAAAATAATTAGTTTCAGATTCCTACATGATTTAAGATTGACATGTCATTGTTTCAAGCATGATCGAATGAATATTTATTTTCTCTCATGTGTTTACAAATCACGTTTTTGTACATTTGTTTCATGTGTTCTATAATGATTTAGCATACTAGCAACTTAAACTATATATTGTGTGCATAAATAATGAGTTATATTAATAGTTTAGCATCTGATACATGTTTTGTGATCATGTGATACTTTTATGAGCTTACGTGATGCATATGTATTGTGTATATGGCCGATGCATGATTAAATTTTAATATTACATGTTGATGCTTGTGTTTTTCTTATATTTAACATATTTCATATTATGATGCACATGTTATGATTTTCCTAACTGATTCGTTTCAGTATAATAATTATAGATTTTAAACTGAATCACTTCTGATCAAATCCTTTTACAGAGACCTTATATACATTTGGGAAGTATCTTAAAAAATATTAGACCCTAGTGGTGGTACATAATTGAGGGTTATGGCTGATGCAATACAAGACACAAATTCTATTATGTGTGTAGAGCAAATTTTGGTAGTTGATTTTGTAAAAAATCCAATAAATTAATGGTTTGATGTTTATGGTTGAATTTTGTATATGTTATGATTATTATATTGGTGAATCTAAGAAAAATAATAGAAAATTTTGATTCTTTACTTTATAATCTTAGAGTCTCACACAAGTCATGTAAAATTTAAGATTCTGCAGAAAATCTGAATTTGAATATGTCTTAGATATGGTCCGGTTCAAAAAATTTAGAAAATTCATATGATAAATTTTTTTAGTGAAATTAGATGATTTTGAAAGCTAACACGTGTATCTATAGCCAAAAAATTTGAGAGCTTGAGATCCCTCCCGGATTAGGTGGTGATTGCTTCTTTGTTAAGCAAATTTTGTTAAGTTCTCACATAACTGAAAAATAGTTTTTGCTCCGTGGATTTTTACGGGCAAACGAATTTGGTTTTCTTTGAGTTATTATTTGGATATGAGAGCTAACACCCTCTTGTATGACTAAATTTTTTTTAGGATTTAAATATGCTCAGTATGATGATCTAACAGACCCGTGAACAATATAAAAAAATTTGATGTATGTAGTCCTTGGTTTGGAACATGTAATGTCGTATGAACTTGCCTTGTTTTAAATTTTATACTTTCTTATGATATAGAATGTTGAT
Organism: Nuphar pumila; assembly: GCF_984573655.1. Classification (NCBI taxonomy): domain Eukaryota; kingdom Viridiplantae; phylum Streptophyta; class Magnoliopsida; order Nymphaeales; family Nymphaeaceae; genus Nuphar; species Nuphar pumila. The sequence continues at coordinate 64,864,418 of NC_143264.1, read as the reverse complement.
CATGTATTTTCTATTCTAATATGTGGTTTTTCATGCTCATATTGTATGCAAGCATTTTGATGATTTATACGTGATGATATATGAGACTGCATGTTGGCATATGAGTTTTGAGCATGATAGGTGGGTCATGTAGTGTGCATGGGCATACATGTGATATTTTTTATTATTCATAGCTCATGCTATGTTAAAATGAGTCTCATGCATCATGTAGACTAATATGTGGCATGTGATGTGTTATAAGTCATGTAAGAAAGTTTTATATTAACTCTGGTATATTTATAATTCTAATGATTGCATAGTTTTTATGAGCCTTTGTGTATGTTTACAAACTTTCGCTAATACATATATGAATTACGTATGTATGATTTGAATGGTGATTGTAAAAAATATATATGCTTAAGGTTTAGATATTTTATATTATGAAATACACACGTTTTGAATTATAAGATATAATTGATTCAATGAATCAAATACGCATGCTTCAAGGTTCAATTTATGAATATACGAATTTTAAATAATATGAAATGTGATGTTATGTGTGACTATGTTATGATGTTAATGCATATGATAATGTGCTTCTATGTGATGTTAAAATGTCATTGATCTAAGATTATGAATGCTTACAATAAAAGTTTAAGCTTAATGATAAAGTTATTGGGTCAGAGAACCCTATTGATATGCTAACATGTGATTACATGTTGAATTCTCTTGTGATTGTAACCTATGATGTGATGTATGTTGAATGTATACGTGTTTATATCCAAATTGGTAGCTATTGATCATGTGATCGGTTAACTGTGTTTATGCATGTATGACAATAGATTCATTGAGGAATTATTTCAAAAAAAATCTATGTGAGAGTGTGCATGAACAATATTAGGTGATCCAGCTAGGGTGGTAAATCTCTATGAGGAGGTGTATTGTCTAAGATTAGGTAACCCGCTAGGACAATAAATCCGTGTGATGAAGTGCATTGTTTAAGACCAGATAATCTAACTAGGACGAAAAGTCCCTGTGAAGTTATACATTCCCAAGATCAGGTGATCAGAAGTGTAACTTGTTTTCAAGATACGATGAATTTTTTAGGATGAACACTAAAAGTAAATTATGATATACCAAATTAAGAATGTATGTTTGTGATTACTCATGTTGATTATGATATAATGTTTAGTATGAGATACTATAGAGTAAAAATCGATTTCACTGGATCATTGTGAGTTTCTCTTGGTCGCAGACTGCTCCAGTGAGTAATTTTCAGACTCTTCGAATCAATGGAGAAATTAAAATGCATAACATAATAAACAACCTTATCTGATTGTTGAGTTTGAGTTAAGTTACTGGGTGTGTACTCTTATAGGACAAAGAAAGAGTAACAATGTAATAATGCATTAGATGATGTTCACAAGTGTTTATGTGTTTCAATGAATATTGACATAAATGTCTATGCTTTATGCATATGTTGGCATACATGACTTTGTCTTTTTATGATCTTGATTACTAATGATGTAAATGCAAGTGTCTTACTTGAGGGTAAAAATGATTAACTATGAAAGCTTATTTGCTTATGATCATTATTGTTGTAATCACGATTCTTGTTATCTTTATATGTCATATGAATTAATGCTCCTAATTTATCATTTATAAGGTAGTGAGTAAGCTGACAGGTGATGGCGGGAGGCTTGAGGTATTGCCAAGAGAGCCATAATTTTTAATTTTTTTGGAAGAATTTGATTTATATTTATTTATATTTTGAATTCATAGAACTTGTAACTCTGATTAAGTAGGACTAATACTTTGATTTAATTCAATTCAATTTATAGTTTGATTATGTTAATTATAGTCTTATGTATGTGAGTTGAGAACTGTAACCTGCCCAAGGCTTGAACCATATTTAATAATGTTTTTTTGTTGTTTTTTGTAAGTGGACCCGCCTAACCCGTTTATTAAACGGGTCAGCCGGGTTGGCATACCCCAACCCAAACCGGACCCATTTAATAAATGGGTTAGGCGGGTCCACCCGTTTATTAAACGGGTCAGCCGGGTTGGCAGGTTGGCATACCCCAACCCAAACCTGACCCGTTTAATAAACGGGTTAGGCGGGTCCACCCGTTTATTAAACGGGTTGGCTTAAGCCCAACCAGAACCCGCCTAAGAGGCGGGTTGGCGGGTCGTGTTAGGTTTTGCCACCAGGCCCACCAACTCCCACAGTCAGTGGACTTGGAGTTGGATTACAATAATTCGGATCCAGAGATTGCTGGTCCACAACAACTTAGCGATCGAGAGAGAGATTCTCTCTCTATAATCACCACGCTTCTTCCTACGTGTGTCTTTGTCTTCCCAAGTGAAAAAGAGTCCTGTTTTACCTCTCCCTGTGAATCCGAGCTAGGGAAGGGACGGGAGGGTTACAAAAACAAAATAAAATATTGGAATAGCCCCCTTCTTGTACGTCTTTCCTATCTCACGTTTTAGCTCTCCCCTTTCCTCTTCTATTTTTGCTTGTTCGGCCCTCTCCACGATTAAAAAAGGAAAAGAAAAAAAAATCTCCCCTTTTCCCCCGAATTGTCTTCTCAGCTCCCCACGAAACCTCATCCTTTCTCCCTTGCTAACGAAGGTATCCGATTTTCCTCTTTCTGGTCTCCGGAGGAAACCCTTCCTTTAGACGGGTTCTCCTCGTTCCAAGGCCCAATCGAAGGAATACGTTCGTGGGTAACAGGTAAAATCCCTTTCTGTCACGTCTTCGATTGATTTCTGCATGATGGGTTTCCTATTTTTTTATTATTATTCGTCTCTTAAGCAGAATTATTTGCCTGTTTTTTTTTTTTCAGACTCGGGCATGGATTGGTTGTTTGGTTTTCATGTTTTTTGAGAAGGTGTTTACCAATATAGAACTCGTATCTGTTTGTATGAATTCTTATGGGCATGAAAGCAATCGTTTATCGTGAGTCGATTTGTCCTGTTGTGGGAGCTTTTTTTTTGCTTCTTTTTATGTTTTTTAGATTGGTTTTGTTAAGCCATTAATGTGCAAGAACGTGCTATGAGAGAGAAATTCGAGTATAAATCTTGTGAGGCGGTCCCTTTTTCTGGTAGAGTTTAGGTCTGTTAGTCTATCATCTAGTAGCGATACATAGGAGTTCCTATTTGCAATGTGGTCCTCATGTGGTCTTCTTTGAACTGCACTGCTGTTTCTTCTTACAATGACTGACTTTCTCTCTCTCATGTGTTACTTCTTCCCCTTTTTCGTTAGCCCCTCAAACAGACTTCCCATTTGAAATTCAAAGGAACTCTTCAATTTCAATTAGTTTCCCCTTTCTGTCTTGTTTGTTTTCCATTTTTCTTTTTTTTGCTGGATGTCTACCGAATGATAATTGGGGGCTTGCTTAACTTTATGATAAAGTTTTTCTCTTTCCCTTTTTATTTTGCTCCTCTTTTTCCAAAATTTTCCTGTGTATGCACATTATTGTTCTACAGAATGAGTAACGAGTGGACGAGACTTCTGGGCTTATATAGTGGATCATTTGCCAATCTGTTATTTCATCCAATACCCGATACTTCTGTTTTTGCTATTTTGTACAAATTAGTAAATTCTTATGCTGCATTTTGTTAATCCTCAAGGGTCTTTCCTAAGTCAGCTGGGCCATCACCTGAGTGGCCCGGACAAGCTTGGTCATTCGGCGATCAAGTTTGAGATTGCGAACCTTACTGAGAATTCGAGAAGAAGTAACTTCTTTCTTTATATTCTCTCTAGATGCTCCTCCATGTAGAAGCTAAAGCTTTTAATAGATCATACCAGCTTAGGTGTTTTCGTTACTACATGCAGTATATGCAGGTAGTGACCGTTCATTAAACAGAAAAGAATGTAGGTAGTGACTAATGATCTATGTCACATGGGTGTGGGTGCGGATGCGGGGGTGCGGCACTTTAAAAAAACTTGGGTAAGGGGGTGCAGCAAAAATATAAAAAATTATATATATATATATATATATATATATATATATATATATATATATATATATATAAAGTCCAAAAGTTGGACATAAATGACCCTGAGTGCGTTGACTGCACCCAGGGTCAGGTTGACTGCATCGGGTACGGGTGCGACGTGGGTGCGACACCTAGTTGAAGAGTCCCTGTGACATAGCTAATGATTGTTGATCACATCATAACTGTTGTTGCCTCAATAAATTTATAATGGATGGTTGAGTCATAGTTTTACCAGAATTTCGATGAGCAAATGTTTTTCTTTTTTTGCCACAACTATGTCTACACAAGCTGGTGTATGACATGAAATGATAGTAAGGCGTTTTTATGTTGTATATCCATCAAATCCATATGGTCTCTTAACAAAAGGACTTAAGCTGATCTACATGAGTTACCTCCAATGTTTCTGTGAGGAAAGGTAGATTTTATTTATATAGTCAGATAAAAGCAACAAGATGTCGTGATGCATGAAAGAATACAATAATAAGTCTAACTGCCTTACCTAGACTTAGCAAACAATGAGCAGATCCAATTGGGCCATTTCATCCTAAGTAAACCCTTAACATCAGATACCAACTGTGCATGAACAAATACTGGGTGGAGATGCTTGGTTAGTGAGGATGTGGTTATTCCTCTCGAGTCAAACAAACCACCACACGGTCTGCAGCCACCACCTCTAAACGTCCCACCATGTCTTGTCATTGCGAAGTTTCGGAGGACCAATTGTAGGATCCTCTTGGTAAAAACTAGGAGGTTGTAGCACAAGGCAAGGCCATACCCAAAAGAAGAAGTGTTGGACATAAGGCAGAGGCACAAGAGCTGGGTTATGCTTTCCTCCTCCTTCCAGCATAGCGAACATCTACTGGCCAAATGTAAACCACATTTTGTCAAATTAATTTTAATTATAACTTGTTGATAGAGATCAACTATATGAATGCTTTTGACCTCGAAGATGCTTCAGGACCCCAAATAGCATGCTGTGGAAACCAATTCATCCCCTGTTTAAGCAAGACATGTTTAAGGAGGATGCCTTGAAGGTGCAAGATTTATCAACCAGCCAAATGAGTTTATCTTGTTCTTTAATAGGTTCCCCAATAGCATGCTGCAAAAACCAACCCACGCTTGACAAGAAGTACATCTCGCTTGCCTCTTGAAATTGAGTATCAAACACTTCGTATGCCCACTAATCTCCACCACGGGTTTCTAACCCTTCTCAAGGTCATCTTTATCTTTTTGTCCCTACTTAATTCAATTGTGGTCCATTTGGGTTCAACCTTGAATTTGGGATTTTGGCAACACAGAGAACAACACCTCACAATTTAGGGAGAGAATAAAACCTTGAATATCCTCAATTGTGAGGGAGCCCGTCCTTAGACAAGACAAGAGTGTTCGATAAATCGATGAACTCTATACTCAATTGAAGGTTTGAAATGCAGCTCCTACTCGGACGTCTATGGATGGAGTAAGCACCCCATCTCCCCAACATTACCTTTCGCTATCTTGAATTGATTGTAATGAATGCCATAAAAACCATTTTCCTCTAGAACAATGCCCTTAGGTGGGTCTTGAACAATACTCGTGACTTCCAACCATGCTCTGCCTGAGTACTCCAGCCGGTATTTTCCATTGAAACCCCGGTGTAACTCATCACTCTTCTGGGTTAGCTGTAGGTGAGATAAACTATCACATTAACTTTTAGTTTATAATGGTTAATGAGTTTTACAAAGTAATGTCTCTAAAAAAAATCTCTCAAAAAGAGTTTTAAAAAGTAATGCTTCCATTTGGATATATTTGGTAATTACTTGAAATCTCCAAATATACGAAAGTGGTTTCCGCCACTTAATGGTCTGTAGGCCATATTAGCTCTATTTTAGTGAGCCAACATGCCAACCTGTTGGAGGATACAGAACTTTGAAACTTTTTAGAATTACTATTCTGTTTTTTCAGTAGTAGCCCAGTGAAAAAAATCAGGGTGCACCTTTAGGCAAAGCCCACAAAGACTCTAAGGTGAAGATTGCTCTTGTGCAGCATTAGCAGGGTGAATCTACATCCAAAGAGTTATCATGCTGCAATTACATTTTCATCAACTCCTCAGAAAAAGAAAAAAAAAGGAAATAGAAAAAGAAAAGATAGAAGAAAATGGTCAATCTTAAAGCTAGTCTAGATTCTCTAGAAAGAACTCCAAATTTTCTGTGCATTTGTATTTCAACTTTCTACTAGAAGTTCTTTCTGACTTTTGTAAATCATTGTGTTCTTCCATAGTATGGCGTAAAGGAAGTCCAATAGAGAATTTAGGTCAATCAGTTTTATTGGTATATATCATAACTGTTTTAGATAAATACCTTTTTACCTTTAATCAAGCTATCTCTGTTGTTAAGAATCTTTAAAGTCATGTACATTATGCTATTGGCTGAACTAACCTTCTTTTTTCTCATTTTGGCATTTCTAGTTTGGACCCCAGTTTAACTGTAATTAATTCAAATCTGTAGCTCTATGTTGTCTTGATGTTTATCAGGGAGGAAAATGGGCATGGGATTTGTTTTGGTTTTTCTGCTCCTGTACTTTGCCTGCATTTTGTTCCTATGCATATTCTTTCTATTTTTTTTTGAACCCAGCACTACTTTTTTTCTTCTTCTTATTTACATCTTATTGCAGAAGCAATTGAACTATGAAATTTGGTGGATGAAAACACCACAGTGACATGATACGAGCTCTTAGGGAAGATGTTTGGTGGCCAAAAGGCTCTCAATGCTCTTAGCATACTAAAGTTGAAATGGCCAAGTGGTGAATCATCTTTACATAATCGATTGATTAATGATGTGCCACCTGAAATTGAATTGTCTGATTACCAAAGGCTGTCTAGTGCTGGAAGTGAGAGCCCTTCTGGTCTACTCAATGGTGAATATTTGAAGCCTGAACCAATTGCTGATCTTGATCTTTTCTTTGAACGACTATATAATTATTATTCTGAGAAAGGCCTGTGGTGCATTATCACAAAGTGGATTGTTGAGCTCCTATGTCTTGCCTTCACCATCTCTTTTTCAGGATTTATGCTGTTGTTTGTGAATTGGAATGGTTTAAGGAAAGCCAAGTGTGGAATAGATGCAGTTGAATCTGGAACCAAGCCCTGTGATCTTGCACAGGAAGCTCTTTACAAACATCCTTTAGTGCCCTTCACTTTCTTCAAAGGAATAGTCCTTGTGTATTTGGGATTGTTTAGTGTCTACTGGATATTCTGCTTCTTGCGTTTTTTCGCTCAGTTGAAAGAAACACTTAAAGTCCGTGACTTCTATTATAATAGGTAAGTAATAAACATCTTATTCATCTTAGTTGGGCATGAAATTTGTTCATAATCTTACCATCTGCTTTTTATTTTTAGTCTCAACATCACGGATAGTGAATTCCAGACTACACCATGGCCTGCGATTTTGGAGAAGGTTGTCCAGTTTCAAAGCTCACAACAGCTTTGTGTTGTGAAGGATCTTTCTGCGCATGATGTAATTATGCGCATCATGCGTAAGGATAACTACTTGATTGCCATGATCAACAAAGGTGTCCTTGCTCTGCCAATACCTAGATGGGTCCCTGGGGCTGGTCCTGCTGTAAACTGTGGACAAGGTGGAGTGAAAAATCATTTAATACTCACAACAAGTCTTGAGTGGACTTTAAAATGGTGCATACTGCAGAGCATGTTTGATAGGTATAAGTGTAAACTTTAGGCTTTCTAAAGCCCCCTCACTTCTTTCATTTTTGACTTTAATAATATTAGATCTTCATGACAGGTTCCTTTATCATGATAAATGCTGGATATGAATGCTCTGGCCTTTATTTTATTACCATCATTTTTTATCATTGATGTTATCTTTTGCTGTCCATGTCTAGTTTAAGTCACGGATTCTCTGGTGCATAATTCATTCATTGCGGCCTTCATTTTTTTTCCTAATGCAAAAACACCATTTCTGTGCACTAGTGTGATTCTCTATCTCTTGGGCTATGTAGAACCCTCACTAGTCACTTCTGTTCTATGCTTGCTGTATACGTTCTAATATTACTATTGCAACTTACATTGATGCATTATCTTTATATTTATGCTTACTAGCATTAGTATTTGATCTCTTAGTGTGCTTAGCATTCTATCACCACCATCTGATTGACAGTATTTGATGCTAAAACTGAACCTCATCTGTTTTTTAGGAATTTTTCTATTCGAAGGGACTTCATTAGTAACCCTTCTTTGTTGAAGAAAAGGCTTATGGCTCTTGGACTTGGGATGCTTCTGATGTCCCCTTTCCTTGTAATTTTTGTGTTGGTATATTTCTTTCTGAGGCATGCGGAGCAGTTATATAAACATCCAAGCATGGCATCATCTAGAAAGTGGTCAAACTTGTCAAAGTGGATATTCAGAGAATATAACGAGGTAGTCTTGACTTCTATTGTCTATGTGCTTTAAATTCTACCCTTTTATGTCTTTTACATCTGTAATGTACTTGTCAAAGAAAAGGAGAAAAGACAGTGGTATTATATTGAGAACTCAATAGCAAGGATATGCACTTGTCATGGCTCTATTTTTTTCTATTTGTTGCATTTTATATCTTCTCAAAGATGGGAAATGTAGAAAGTATCAAAGCAATAAGAGAAATAATAGGTTGAGAATGAATAGAGAGGAAAACTCAAAGGAAATTTCATTAACTAAAGATTGAAGGGTTACAACAATATAAGAGGGTCACCCCTCTATTGGCACTATATGAAAAAAATGGTTGATTTCTACGACTAACTGAGAAAATCCAATAGTACCCCTATAAATAATGGTATGTATATAAGCAGGGGTAGCACACAAAAAGTAACACACATATTACACTTCTCAACAGAAAGCATGCCCTAATGTATCTATCTGGTGGCATTGCGTATCAGCTGTGCACCGGAATTAAGTGAATCAAGGGAAAAACATATTTCGCTAGTAAAAGTTAGGATGTCATTGGATTGAGGCAGCTGTTGCATTTGAACCCTAAGTTCCAATACCAAAGAATGTTGGCATGGGAATTCATATCTGGTTACCTTATCTATAATTTTGTTTTCATTGCCAAGCGGGCGAATATCCTATGATGGGATTCAAATTGAAGATCACCCTAAGTTCCAATACCAAAGAATGTTGGGATGGGAATTCATATATGGTTACCTTATCTATAATTTTGTTTTCATTGCCAAGCGGGGGAATATTGCCTAATGGGATTCAAATTGAAGATCACCTGCTTAAGCTAATTTGAGTCTACCTGTCAAGTTATCGAATCTGACCGATTCGTCTCCATTGTTCCATTTACCATGACATGGTGTCTCTGTACGAGTTTCATGTGTTACTGTAAGGAATCACACATGCTACAATCATGGAAATTTTAAAACTTGGCCATGGCTTGGTGCTCAGGCTTTCCTACTGCTCCTTATTGGTGCCCCTACGAGATACTGTGAATGCATAATAAGTGATCTACTAAGATCTACAAATTGTTAGAAGTTACAGTCTGGTGCCTGATTTTAACCTTCTCAAGATCAGGAGTTCCATAAGGGAGAATTCAAAACAAGGCGAAGCATAACCTTGTAAGAAATTGGACAAGTTGGAAGCCTAACCATACAGTATGTGGCATAATGACTCCATTCAAGTACTATCCATGAACTTATAGCAATCAAAATGAATCTAGTGTTCGTGATGGAGATTGAAGGGAAAATTCTAATTTGCTTGAAGTCTTTAAAGCTAAACAGCCTTTGCATAGTTGAAAGTTATCGCCCTATAATTTTGTGCTTCTTGTGCTACCATGGGATGATTGATGTCCTGAGATAATTTAGAATCCTGTGATGAATTGTCAGTGGACATCACTTACCTCATCAATATCAATATTAGCAACCAAGGGATAGTGTGGAATGGACAAGATAGCCCTAGGTAATGCCTAGAAACAGAAAGAAAACATAATCTTTTTCATATTTTATAAATTTACTTAAGTTTTAATTATATATACATTTAATTTTGAACATTATATGTCAAAAACAATCTGTAGTATCATATTAATTCTGAGGTTGTTATAACATTCATGTTCTTTTATACTATTACAGGATGTAGTGGCATAATTAATAAACAGTGTATAAGTATTTTATAAAATCACAACCTGACATTGTCACATGCATCAAAGAAGGCAAACAACCCATAAATATAAAGAAGACAAAGTAGATATATTTATGATGTACCTATAAATCCATATGTTCATAAATAATGCTCACTTCTAAGTAGAATAAATATTTCAAATAAAGAAAAAGAAGAAAAGTGAGTCTCAATTATTATCATTGTTGCAACTATTTTATTATCCTTCACCTTATGAACCTAGTTCCCTTCCCTTGCCTCCCATCTAAGCGAGATTCTCATATGTGTTTTCCTAGCTTTCTAGGCTCACAGGTGCACCCTAGTACTAGTGCCTAGTAGGCTTTGCCTATGTGTTGGGCTAGTGCCAAGCTTGCATAACCATTCTGTTCAGTATGCTAGTTTGTACCATAATTAAATGCCTTGTAGGCACAGATTCTGATGATGTTTTGAAAATATCAAAATCTTATCGCAATGCAATGAAAAAGGCAATTTTCACCTTTTTAATCAATGATATCAGCCTATCAGGACTTTTTCACTATGTTGCAATTTTTTCTTGTCATTTTTTCCATAATTTTAACATGATTTTTAGTTTGTATTAAAAACTTTTCTACCTTTTCTTTACAAATTATCACTATAATACATCTTTTTATTTTTTAAATGCTATGATTTTCTTGAGGTGAATTTTTTAATCTAGGTATTAGAAGCTTGTTTGGCATCTAGTGGAACCTCATTAATGATGTTACACTTGTTGGAACCTAATTGTTAGGTTGAGGTCCCATCTATGTCACATAGACACGGCAACCAGGCAGCCGTGTCCGTGTCGACACAGCCCGACATGGGTAATGGTACCGGACGCAGCACGGGTACGTGCTGGTCCGGATCGGGTCGGGTCCAACCCCGACCCAACCCAATTTTTTTTATTTTTTTTTTGCCTTCGATGAAAGAAAAAGAAAAGAAAGAAACATGAGGAGAAGATGAAAGAGAAAGATGAAGAGGAGGAGGAGAAGAAGGAAGAAGAGGACGAGAGAGAGAGAGAGAGAGAGAGAGAGAGAGAGAGAGAGAGAGAGAGAGAGAGAGAGAGAGAGAGAGTACCTCTTCTTCTCCTTACAACAATCCGAGAGAGAGAGAGGGGAAAGGGCGTGCCTCCTCGTCCTCCACTTCTTCTTTTTCTTCCTGCAACAATCCGAGAGAGAGAGAGAGCAAAAAGGGGGAAGGGCTCACCTTCCCCTTTTATAAGAGAGAGAGAGAGAGAGAGAGTTTGGGTTTGGATCGTTTGTGGATCCAGACACAAACTCTTTCCTCTTATATATATATATATATAGTTGTGTCCCCGTACTCGCATTTTTTGAAATTGTTGTGTCGTACTCTCCATACCCATACACGTACTCGTACCCATGTGACATAGCGCCCCATATGTAAAGATCTGTTAATAAAGTCAATGTTGTGATCTAGTTAGAAGAAGTCATTGACTGATAATAGCTAGCAAAACCAATGTTGTATGTATCGTATCATACGGTACATATTGTTACTACGAGGAATAGCGGTACGATATGCACTCATATCGCGATACGTGTGCGTATTGTATGTATCGTACAATACATGTTCGTACAGTACAATACAGGGTCAATACACTTAAAAAGGGTAGAATCATAATTTTTCAGTTTTGGGTTTTAAAGACCTCTTGAGGGCCAACTCTTTCATTTGTGTAGAAGCCATTAGAGAGGTATCCACACACCCTAGGACTTGTGAGAGCGATTTGGGGGGCCGATCCGTATGCAATTGAGAGGGAGTTAAGGTAAAAAACATTTGTTATGAGTAAAATTACAAAGCTACCCTCTAAAAAAATATTTGCCTTGGGGGGCACCGCCCCCTCTCCCGCCAACTTACCACGAAGTTAGGTCTGCAAAAATTAGAGATTTATATCAAGGTAGAAATCAAGCTCCACACTCCTCCAATAAAGATGAAATCAAATGATCCGTCCTGGCAATGGGGCACTCAAGTAATGAATGAAAATCGATTGAAAATCGAGTGCAATTATTGCCATAATTTTTTTGTTTATGTAATATAAAAGTACGAGTCTTGTGGCATGTTCTTAATTGCAAGATATTTAATATTTTGCATTGTTGTGAGATAGTTAATGTTTAATGATGCCTTATGGAGCTCGTAGAGACATAAATGCTTCATATGTGATTTTATGGTTGCATTTTGTGCAATTCATCTTTGTTTCATATGTTATGATTTTTTAAAAAAAAATCTAGTTTTTTTTGTTTTTTCATTATTTTTTGGATTTTTTTTAATTTTTTATTAAAAAATTATGAATTTTTACGATACTTATCTTATTTTGAGCCCGACCAATACGGGTAACAATACAATACTTACAACCTTGAGCAAAACAAGTATATTGATTGTGGTTATCTTAGCAGCCACAAATTTTACACTATATCTGATTTCACACACATACATGCATATATGTGTGTGTGTGTGTGTGTGTGTGTGTGTGTGTGTGTGTGTGTTGTTGGATACTGTTTCAAGAATACAAGACTAATAAATGCAATTGGGGTTGGTTAAATTTCTAAACGAAATGACTTGCATTTGTTGATAGATATCAACCCTTCTAAAAGGGAAGCATGAAGGGAAATGGATAAACATGAAAACTAGGTCTGAAGAAGAATTATGAATGGATGAAGAGAGGTCGGCAAAAGAGAAACACCTATAAATTAACACATAATACAAGAATAAAAAGGAAATGGAGTCCGGGCTGGCCATAGGATGAAAATAGAAGGGAAGACCATAGTCACCTAAATCGTTGAAGGTAATTTCTAGGCGAGGGTTTTTCTTGGAGAGATTTTCAATAATTGTATTTTTCCTTGGAAAATATTAGAAGTTTTATAAATATAAAAAACAATAAAAAATATAAGAAAATAATAACTATTCTTGGAAAAATATAAGGATATAACTTTTGAGAAGTTTTTAAAATATAAAAAGAAACAAAAATACAAAAATAAATATAAAAATAAGATTCTTAAAAAATATCGCAAAAATATTGTGATAATATCATGATATTTTCCTGATATTATCAGCTGATATGAATTTGTTGATAATATCACAATATTTTCAAAATATTGATGATATCAGTGACACTGTGGAAGATATGGGAATGAAGCAAAAGAAGGATGGGGTAGATATGAATACAAAGTCGAATACAAGAGGATGCGTGTGCAAGAAGTTTTCACAATTCATTTTGTCCTCAGTAACACTAGATATTTTTGGGATGTAGAAACAAAAAACATCAACGACAGTAGCTATTGTGAGCAATGTTGTAAGTATCGTATTATATCGTATGATACAGTATGATATGTATCGTTATTATTTACTTTAACGATACAATACAAACTCGTATCATCATACAAGTGTTTATCGTATCCGTATCGCGTGTATCGTACGATACACTCCTGTATCGTACAATATTGTGCAATACATGTTGTATCATACCGTATCTTACGATACATGATATATCATATGACACGCTTTAGGCTCACTTTAAAAGGGCCGAAAACTTTTTTTTTACTTTGGGTTTTAAAGACCTTCCTAGGGACGATTTATCCATTTGTGTAGATGCCATTAGAGGGAAACCCACGCACCTATAGGAGCCTTAATAGCGTTTTGGGATCCGATTTTTGCTCAAGGAAAATGCCTTTGTGGTTTTCTCGCATAAAAGTGCATTTTCACCCAATTTTTACTTAAGTGAGATAAGGTAAAAAATCCTCATTCTTTGCTTCATTTGTGTATGATTGAAGTTGAAGGCGGGTAAACTCATTTTTTTCTTGATGTTTTTAGAAGATATTACTTTACTTTTAGTTTTTTAATCACATTTTTGTGCCCTTAGAACTCAAAATTTGTCCCTAAGTGTGTTATTGAACATTGTTTACATCTTTGTAGCGATTAGATTTAGTAATCCGTGATCTAGGAGGTCGATGAAGGTTGGAGGTCTTGGAGGATGCCTCTCAAAGGACCCTGCAATGAAATATAATACACCAGTTTACTTGAAGATGTGTTTGAAAGGAATAGTGAAGTGTAACTTTTTTGGTTTTGTAATGCATGGAGGATTGCATCAATTTAAATGTTATGTTGTGGGGTATAACTCCACTGTGAAATTCTGTACACATCGCATTCCTTTTGATATTTATGTTGAGCTTCTTATTAGTCTTGTAGAAGATGATAAAAGAAAGACACGAGAACATTTGTTGAAAAGAAATTGCCAGAGGTGGTCCTTGATTAAGAAGAAGAAGATGACCCATCATCATCTCAAGCCATTGAACAATGCAATAAATGAAGGAAATAATTGAGCTGAAGTTTGATACCGCAGATGACTTATATATATATATATATATATATATATATATATATATATATATATATATATATATATATAGAGACATATGTTTATGAACTCTATGTTTAGTTAAATGTATTGTGTTGTTAAATGTTTTGTGCTGAATGTATTGTTCAATGCGCGCTGTTAAATGTTTAATGACATATCTATGTTTAGTTAATCTTATTAAATAAATATATTGTGCTTTTGTATTATATGATTTTTTTTTGTGTTTTCATTTTTCTTAGATTTTTATAGAAAATTTTAGTGAAATTTATGATTTTTTACAATACGATACGTATCTTACTTTGGGCCCGACCAATACGGGTTACGATACGCTACTTACAACCTTGATTGTGATAATTCAGGATATAAATAACATAATTTAAAAGGTTAGAGAGGCCGCTGAACATTGTGATTGACCAAAGGGATCATGCAAAAAATGTTGGAAGAGAGATTCAAAGAGAAGGAAACAAAAATGAGATTTTTTTTTCTTTACAGTTTTTTGAAGAGAAGGAAACAAAAATCAGATTTTTGTTTTGCTTTACAGTTTTCTTGGAGCTGTCCGACTTATCATTACATGGGGAAGCTGATATAAGCCGGGTGTTACGAGAAGTGAGACGACAATGACATGTATTGCTAGTCTGATAGTATGCAGTCTGAGGAACAAAGTGTAAGAGGCTAATGTAGCAATTAACTTTGATGCCATGCGATAAGAACTGTGGGCAATGATGATTCTTATTTCATATGTGCACTACAATAAAGTTAGACACAAGGCTGGAATCTGTCAAAGAGTAAAACAACCATAATGACAAAGAAAAAAGTCTTAAAGGCATGTTACACTTTCTTTAAAGCTTCCAGCAGCAGGCACTGCATCTAGAAATGTCTCAACAGCCCCCAATACATATAGAGTACCAGCAACAGCATTTCCGAGGAAGAAACATAAGCAAATGCTAATACCAACCTCTGGGCCAAGAGCTCGGCTAATGAGATAATGTGGCCCACGACCCTTCATGGCACCATTAGTTGCAATGGCACTTAACGATATCCCAGTTAATATATGTGCATAATCCAAAAAAAAAAAGAAACTGAAATAAGGGACTCTCCTACACCTGCCATGTCAACAATCCTGAAATTCACACCATTATATGCCCAGAACTCATATAACAAAGGTTCACTCATCATTCTCATGATAGCAGCTATCATGAAGATCGAATATAGTAGATAACTCCCAATATGTTCTGCAATCAGGGCATAAATATACCCATTAATGTCCCAGGTTTAGCCTTAATTTTGAAGGGTTTCTAGTCAGTAATAACTATGCACAATTGGCATTCTAGCAATGGATGGACCTAAAAGCATAGGAAATCTCTAGTCTGGAGAGAAGCTATATTGAGTTCCTTCGCACCCTTTTTATATTTTCTGATTATTTATGAATTCTGCTCATTACATTTGTTATGGCTTTCATTCATTTTTTGCATATTTAATGATTCAAAAGTTCTGGTGAAGTACCTTTATCTGAATGAGTATTTCTTGTAGAGTCCTTTTAGTAATATTAATACCTTGGTTGTTCAAAATTTGTCTCCCCTTCATACCCTGCAATCTTTTCCAAATCTATGGCCCTTGGTTAATTTCCTATATTCATTTGCTTTGTTGTTTGGGCACGACTGACCAATTTGTTGATGCTTCTGACAAAGCTCTACTTTGATTCATAGAGAGTATAGCCATATGATCTTGTTATTTTTAAGAGAATAACTCCATTATTGACATCTTTTTGGATGTGCTCATATTATAGCACATAACGTCCAAGGATGCTTCATGTTTTTTCCTGAACCAGTTATTCAAGTTTATATGCCCCCTATGTACCCCCTCTTTTATCTTTTGTGTGACCCTTTTCATAGTTTAGCCAAAAAGAAGGCAAACTATTACTTAAGTAATTCCTTTTCTAGATAAAATATATGAATCGTTCTTTGTCCTGCCATTTCCTTTTTCATGTTTTTCTTTTTTAATATTTTTGTGTTTGTATTTTTTAACTCTCTGAGACTTGTTTAAGTATCAATAAAGGGTCATGTAGATCTGATCTTAGTCAAGCTAATCCATTTAGATCTAACATGACATGACTTTCATGGGCATTTGTGCCATTTTATTCCCAAACAAGTGGTTCCTTATAAAACATGTGTGTGTGTGTTTGCATGTGCATATGTGTTTGTGCATGTGCATCTGTGTGTGTATGCGTGTTTGAGTTTACCAAGTGAAAGTCTCTTCTATGAATGGAAGCTGTGTGTGTGTGTGCTGACCAAGTGAAAGTTTCCTCTTGGATGGAAGCTGAGAAATTTGCATTGATGTTGGCTGTTATTTTGATGAACAATGTCTTCATTTTGTGTTTTTCAGGTTGACCATTTGTTCAAGCAGAGGATAAATTCCAGTGTGGTACATGCAGCAGATTATCTGAAGCAGTTTCCCTCTCCTATAGTATCTTTGATTGCCAAATTTGTAGCTTATGTGGGTAGTGGCTTTACTGCTACTTTTATCATAATTGCTTTTCTGGACGAATCTCTGCTAGAAGCTCATGTATGTATGCACTCTTTGTATTTTATTTAATTCATTTGCATTATTGTTCCACTTTCTCTGTAGTATCAAGGACCTGCATAAAGCATGGGAATTTCCTAGGGAATATCCATGCAAATACAAGACTATTACAAATAAATAAGGAAGCAAACTTAAATGTTACGATAAACATTTAACTACATAATGTATGTTCAAGATATAAACATTATAGAGTTTTCAAAGACTTATTTTAGTTGTACTTGTACCTGTGTATGTAAAGACATGAGAGTATTACATATATAAAGCAAAGAAGTGCCATTGTGATGAAATTGTTTGTGTGCACGAGTCTGTACATGCAACTTCATTAATCATTACAATATAAGAAAATAACATTAAAAAATACAAAAATATATGTAAAAATTATACTGTCTTATATGGTAACTTCCAACATTAGCACCCAGAGGTACCATCTTTGGTGCAGGTATGCTGGCATTATGAAACACCTATGTTATTTTATTTTTATGGTTTTCTCGTGTATGTTTCAAAAGGAAAGTGGCATATTAATTACACCATGTTGGGTCTTAAGTACTGAATGCAATTGGTTATATGAATATGATTTCTAGGCACTATGTCAAAGGTCTTCCACCCAATGAGGATTTGATCCCCTTCCAGTTAGAAGAGTGTCTAGGCAAATATCCACCCAAGCGATGGGATATTAATTAAGGATCTCTCTGATGATTCACTACGAATTGTTTGGATTTAAATTATTTTTGTTTCTGATATTTTTTTCTTTTTGATTTTTGAATGTCATATGCTTACTTTGCAGATATTTGGTCGAAATTTGCTTTGGTATGCGGCTATATTTGGTGCTGTGACAGCAATTAGTCGGGCTGCTGTGACAAATGATCACCAGGTCCACGATCCTAAGGGGGCAATGTCTCTAGTTGTTCAACATACCCATTACATGCCAAAGAAATGGCGTGGAAAAGAGAACACTGATGGTGTCCAGATTGAATTTGAAACCCTCTTTCAGGTAATATTTGTTGGCCTTCTTCCCCCTTTTTTTCTTGGTAGAATATTCTCTTGTTGTTCCATTTTCGTTCATTTCTTCTGATGAATGAGTATTATTCTTTGCTCGTTGTTTGTTGCTATGTTTTGGAGATTGCTACTTTGTTATGGCTATAAATAAGTTTGAACAGAGTCATCCTCCTATAGGTGCTGTTGCTTTTGCTCTGAACATGTCTGTAGGTTTATGGTGGCTATTTTCATAAAGCCTATTTCTAAAGATCCAGATTATCTGCCATATTTTGCATGGACATAAATCTGTCTTTTTTTTTGGCATATCCCTGCTGATTTTTTTTTTCATTTGTGTTGGATGCAAACCTCCAATCAGGATTGCTGTATTTTAAACTAAGAACAGGAAAGTTGTTTTAATGAAGAAAAGAGAGAGAAGAGATTTACCGTGAGAGATTGCAAAGTGAACATGTCATATCCCTACTTCTCATGTTTTTTTCATTTGTGTTGGATGCAAACCTCCAATCAGGATTGCTGTATTTTAAACTAAGAACAGGAAAGTTGTTTTAATGAAGAAAAGAGAGAGAAGAGATTTCCCTTGAGAGATTGCAAAGTGAACATGTTATAGATAAATGGTTAATGCTACTATGCCTATAACCAAGCCAAACCAACAAGTCCAGGAAATTCCTCATTAGTCCAAGCAATAAAAGTACAAGGTATCAGGCCTTGCCACATATGCATTTACATTGTATGAATCAGGTAAGTCATGTCATTGAAAGATCTTTCCTCGCATGCCAAAACTTCACCACCTCGCTGATCCACCATTTGCAACCTTTTTCCATTTCTCTTCCTGCAAGAAACCCACAAAATCCTGAAATGATCATCCATCTTTTACCATTTCTTTGGGCTATCAGAGCAGCATGGTTATTTGCAATTATCTTTCACTCATGCACAAATCAATCTAATTCTACTGCTGACCTCAAGGCATGATATATGATTTGGTTGTCAAAAATATTGATTCTGATTTTTTGAAATTTCTGGTCATTCATAAAATTCTGCATATATTCTGTGCATGTCTAGTCTCATCTAATTTATCTTGCTACTTTTTTCTGGTAAGTCCCTGCATTTCTCAATGGAATGAAATTGAGAGGAAAATGATCAAGAACCCAATATTGGAAGATGAAATTCTTACATTTTATGCTTAGAATCATTTTCAAATCCGTGGTATGGAGCCAATCTATTTTTCTCCAGTCCATGTTCTTTGCAAATTGGTGCCCTCCTCAAGAACAAACAAGCTTATTCCAACTTTTTTTCTTTTTTGGGAGATGTGCCAAGATGTGGAGAAGAAGGGCACCAAGTTGGTTGGTTGGGACTTGGATAAGCTACCGACTGATAGATTTTACTAGGATCTGTCACACGTGAAAGAGAGATGAAAGAGAAAGGAGTTGCGGCTGTCACGATTTTCAATAATGAAATCGTGACCTAAAACATGTATATATATCCTTTGTTTATAGTATGGGTCGGGTCTGATATATTATCCAAACCTAGAATACAAAATAACAAATACAAGTAAAGAATACATAGTCAAATGGACTTTTTCACCCCCCCCTCAAGTTGATCTTGGTGTTGAACCATGAACAACTTGCCTTTAACTGTCCAAAAATGATCCTTGGTCAAGCATTTTGTGAATATGTCTGCAACTTGTCTTTCAGTGTTAACAAATTCGGGCTCGATCTCCTTTTCTTCAACCTTTTGTCTCACAAAATGTTGGTTTATCTCAATGTGCTTGGCACGAATGTGATGAACCAGATTGAATGACATGTTGAGAGCACTTTGATTGTCGCATAACAAGACAGACCGAGATATCACTTCTCCCACTTCAGTTAGTAAATGTCTGACCCATGTGACTTCAGCAGTAGCGGCAACCATAGATTTGTACTCGGCCTCATTTCTTGATCTAGCAATGGCCTTTTGTTTTCTACTGCTCTAGGATACTAAATTTCTTCCAATGAAGATGCAATATCCTGATGTAGACCTTCGTTTATCTGGATCCCTTGCCCGGTCTGCATCATAATATACAGTAATCTCGCACATGTCCTTGCCAAATGGTTTTGGAGAATATATCAATCCATCCTCAATTGTTCCTTTCAGATATCTGAGTATCCTTTTAACAGCCTCCATATGCCCAGTACGCGGTTCATGCATGAACTGAGACACCTGATTGACTGAATAAACAATATCAAGTCGAGTGAATGTGAGATACTGTAACATCCCTAAGACTGGGGTACCTGGTGGGATCCTCACACAAGTCTCCATCATATTAGCGTTCAATTTTTGGTGAAGAATACTTGTAGTCCCTAGAGGTTTACAATCCTTCATTACCTGCTTTGGTTAGAACGCCCATTGTATACTTGTGTTGGGTGAGAGTCAACCCACCAGCTCGGTTATCAACTTCAACTCCAAAAAAATAACGCAGACCACAAGGTCTTTCATTTTGAATCTCTAACTCAGTAGTTTCTTTACTTCTTTGATATGATCCTCAGAGTTTCCTGTGATGACAATGTCATCAACATAAATTAGCAATAAGGTGATCACATTTTGCCCTCTAAAGATGAATAATGAGTGATCTAGTAGGGAGTGAGCAAAGCCATACTTCTGAATCTCAAGAGAGAAGCTATCAAACCAAGAGCGAGATGCTTGCTTTAGGCCATAGATAGCCTTTTTTAGTCTGCATACATTAGTCTTACAATCTTCCTTATAGTATCTAGCTATGTCACATGGGTGCGGGTGCGGGTGCGGGTGCGACACGGGTGCGGCACAATTTTAAAAATTTTGGACACGGGGACTCGGCTATATATATAAATATTTTTTTTAAAAATATATATATATATATATAATATATCCTGTGTGTGCATATATCTATATAAATTTTGGACACTCGGCTCGTGACTCTTCCGAGTTGTCTCAGATCCTCAATTAACTGAGTTAAAATAGTAGTATAACTGGGTTAGAACCAAACTTGGCTGAGTTTATCATTGACTCGGCTGAGTCTTAGCTACCATGGGAATAAAACATCATCAAGGTATTAATTAAAAGCATTAACTAAAAGCATGTTCTGGCAAATGCATTAAACATCTTTTGCTAAAATTATAACATTAATTCAAAGCATTAAAAGCTTTTAATTTTTCAAAGCTAGATTTGAAAAAGAGAGAGAATTAAATGTTCTCGGTGGATGAAAAATGTTGGTACTCGTGGATGAGAATTTATTAGCCTTTATAAGAGATAGAACTCGGTGGATGAAAAGTGTTGGTACTCGTGGATGAGAATTTATTAGCTTTTAAGATTGAGAGAGAGAATTAGATGATAATATTTAAGAATAATTTTTTTATGGGGCTTATGAGAGAGAGAATTAAATGATAATTAGCTTTTTTCATGCTATATATATATATATATATTTTAAAAACTATATAAAATGATCATTTTTTTTTGTTTTTTGCTATAAAAATGGACAATTTTGGACTCGGTCAAAGTTGACCGAGTCCAAAAAGTGGACGGACTCGGCCTCGACTCGTTGACCGAGTCCGACTCGGCGTTGATCGAGTCCAGGCCGAGTCCGAAGCCGCACCCGTGTCCGCACCCGTGTCGGGGCGTGTCGACTCGGGTGCGGCGCCTCTCTAGCCGAGTCCGTGTGACATAGGTATCTAGGTGGTTGTTCCATGTAAACTTCCTCCTTCAAATCTCCATGCAAAAATGCATTCTTAACATCAAGCTGACTCAATGCTCATCTATGTTCAACGGCTAAGGAAAGAATGATTCGAATCATTCTCATTTTCACCACTGGACTAAAGGTCTCATCATAGTCTTGTCCTGCTTCTTGTGTGAAACCCTTTGCCACGAGTCTCGCCTTGTATCATTCAATGGTTTCATCTGGTTTATACTTTATTTTGTGGACCCATTTGCATCCTACCACATTTCTGTCAGGCGGTCTGGGAACAATTTTTCAGGTTCTACATTCATGTAAGACTTGCATCTCATCATTCATGGCTTCTACCCATTTCTTAGAAATGGCTGCCTAGTAGTACATAATAGGTTCATCCTTCTTGTTGAGAGCAGTAAAAAAGAGTTGAAAATCCATGGAGAAATTGTTGTAGCCGACCCACCTATCAATAGGATGCTGCATGCAAGTGGATCTCCTGACGTCAAGGGTGTGTGAGGAGGTAGGTGCAGCCTCTTGAGCCCGATTTAGGAGTTCTGAAGCATCCGTTCTCTGTCTAGTGTAGGAAATGCCCTATACCTTCTCGATTCCAATGGTGGTGCTGCTTCACAGTTCTGTGATTCCGATGTACCAACGATCTTGGGACTCTCTTCTTCGTGTTGCACACAGTCTGAGTGACATTCTTCATTCGAACTATCAAAGAGCTGTGAATTCAGCCAAGGGTAATAAACTTCAACCGAGGAAGAGGACATGTCACCTGTGCCAATTTTATGATCGAAGTTCAGCTTGTCAAAAACAATATTTCTCGAGATTTTGATGCGTCTGCTAATGGGATCATAACATCTGTATCTTTTGTAGTCATCCGCATATCCCGCAAATCTATACTTCTGAGCCTTATCTTGAAACTTGTTTATC
Source organism: Nuphar pumila (assembly GCF_984573655.1). NCBI lineage: Eukaryota > Viridiplantae > Streptophyta > Magnoliopsida > Nymphaeales > Nymphaeaceae > Nuphar > Nuphar pumila. The sequence continues at coordinate 64,841,753 of NC_143264.1, read as the reverse complement.
AAGGACTGATCAATATGCACATAACAAACACATCAAAAACACGTAAGTCATGATAATCAGGATGAATTGCAAAAAGGCAATAATAAGGAGATTTGTTTTCTAAGACAACCATGGGCAGTCTATTTATCACATGTATAGCAGAATGAAAGGCTTTTGTCCACAGATTAATGGGAAGATGACTGTCATAAAGCATGCTCATCGTACTTTCAACAATATGCCTATGTTTGCGCTCAACAATCCCATTCTGTTGTGGCGTGTGTGGGCAAGACACTCTTCTTCCTATCCCATTATTTTGAAGAAAGGAAATGAAGTCACTGGATGTGAACTCCCCTCCTCCATCACATTGGAAAAATTGAATAGACTCGGAGAATTGATTTTTTACTAAGGACAGGAAGTTCAGAAACAAAAGGAAGGCTTCAGACTTATTTTTCATGAAGTATATCCAGGTGTATCAAGAGTAACTGTCAACAAAAATTAGATAGTACTTGCTTCTAGATCCAAAGATGACTAGAGCAGGCCCCCATACATCATAACATATTATCTCAAAAGACTTTGAAGCTCTCTTATTAATGGAACAAAAAGATAATACATGACTCTTGCATAAAAGACAACTGAAACACTTTTGACTTCTCTCTTCCACATTGAGACTTTCTTTTGGAATGAGATTATTAGAAACAAGTTTTTCAATAAAATGACTCCTACAATGCCCTAAACGACTGTGCCATAGAGAAGGCTTATTATATTCAGAAATACTAAGAACATTTTCAGAAAGACATAACTCTAATGGAGACTTCAAATCTGGGTGAGCAGGACAGGCAAAATGACATGGATCTTCTTGAAAAACATACATATTGCCTTGTCTCTTTCCTTCAACGAATGTTTCCCTCGTGCGAAGGTCTTTGACCTGCACAGAGAAGGGAGTAAATTCGATTGAAGCATGATTATCATCAACAAGTTTAGAAACAGAGACAATATTTTTCTTGATATTGGGAGCATGAAGGACATTGGAGAGTTCAAAAGTAGAATGTGACATGGGGATGATAGACTTTCTAATGTGAGTAACAGGGTGGTAAGATCCATCTCCAGTGACAATCTTACTTTTTTCAAAATAGGGAATAGGTTTGAAAAGTTTACCTGCATCATCTGTCATATGAGTTGCTGCCCCAGAGTCAACAAACCAAGTTCCTTGTTCATTTTGCTTTAGATTCAATCCCGACAAGGTAGATAGTAACAATTCTTTAATCTCTCCACTGTCTTTGGTGCTGCTGGACTTCCTTTTGGATGTTGCTTGATGAGACTTCTCTTTATTTTCAGGATTATGCCAACAGTTCGCCTTAATATGCCCCATTTTGTTGCAAAAGAAGCATGTGGGAATGAGTCTTGATCCCTGAGTAACGGTGAGAGTGAGAAGTAATCCACGTCCCCCGTGTCCATTTTGCCCTTGTCCTCCTCGACCATAAGTCATTCCTGTGGCAAAGACCTCTTGGGTATTCGTATGAGTGTGATTATCCTCAGAAAAGCCTTTCAGAGTCATTTCATACTGGATTAATTTAGCCCGAAGCTCATCAAAGGTGGGAAGAGCGGGCAAACACAATAATGAGTTTACAATCATGTTATATTCTGATCCCAATCCACTCAAGGTTTGCTGCACCATATCACTGTCGCTCACTGTACATCCTATAACCGCAAGTTGATCTCTGATAATCTTCATCTTGTTTAGATACTCTATGATAGTCATGGAGTCTTTTCTCTGTAGCTGAAATTCTCTCTTGAGAAAAACCATTCTTGCCTGAGAAACTTGTGAATAGGTCTGAACCAGTCTCTCCCAAAGTTGCATGGTTGTGCAATTGTCAGGAATTGTAATAAGTATTTCTTGAGAGAGTGTAAAGGTAATGTACGCGACCATTGACTGATTTTTCTTTTCCCAGTTGAGATATTCTGCATTTTTAACATACACAATTGAGATTGCCCCTTTATTATCCTTCTCTTCTCGCGCAACAAATTCCAGTGGAGTTGAAGCGGTTCAATCCAGATGACCTAAAAGACCTTGACTCCTTATAAAAAGAATGATCTGTCTTTTCCAAATCAAGAAGTTTGAGGTGGTCAATCTAACAAGCTGATTGAGAAAACTCGAAGAGAGACCAGATTGGGAAGAGTTGGAGAAGTCCATAGCTTAAAGTTAACTAGGTGTTCACGAGATGCACAATCCACTGCTTGAGAAACTTGCTAGTCGTCCCTTTTTGCCTTTTTTTTTGTTGTGATAAATGCAGGAAAAAGGGAGCAGAATAGCTCATGCTGAACAGACTTTAATAAATCATAGATGAGAACTATGCGAACAAAAGGGTTTCGTGAATATGGAATTTGACAACAGGTGTATTTCATGCACAACGATTTGCAAACATAACGATTTACCGGCACAACGATTTATAGGCACAGTGATTTGTGGACACAACGATTTGTAGGCATAACGATTTATAGGCACAACGATTTGTAGACACATTGATTTATAGGCACAACGATTTGTAGCCACAATGATTTGTATGCACAATGATTTTTAGGCTCAACAATTTGTTGGCACAACGATTTGCGTGATTCAGCAATCAAGAAATATGGTATTCCAGATCTGATACTGATGGATGATCAGATCCGATTGTTTCAGACAAGGTTTGGCAGAAATAGGAATTGCGAGACCAAGAATATTCACGATCAGATCTGAGTATTTCAGATCTGACAGAATGAGGAAGTGCGAGACGGAGAATATGCACGATCAAGAAAAATTGGGATTTGATGCGAGGATTGAATATTTCAGATCTGACGTATGTACACGATCAGATCTGAATATTCAATACAAACCGTGAGACGAGAATAGAAGGAAGAACCAAAGTCTTTCCGGTTTAACGCAGATTCACGTCAAATCTGAATATTCAGGCACGATGAATAGTAGAGGAGTAAATGAAAGAAGGAAGAAGAAGATGGAAGAAAAGTGTGGAAGAAGAAAACCTCTTGATTGGATGCAGGTCGATCTCTTAGGTCAGACCTTCTGGAAGCAACTTCGAAGCCCTAGATGGATCTCTGCTCTCTGATACCATGTTAGATTTCACTAGGATCTGTCACACGTGAAAGAGAGATGAACGAAAAAGGAGTTGCGGCTGAAATTGTGACCTAAAACATGTATATATATCCTTTGTTTATAGTATGGGTTGGGTCTGATATATTATCCAGACCCGGAATACAAAATAACAAATACAAGTAAAGAATACATAGTCAAATAGACTTTTTCACCGACCACCAAAGGTGTACCTGTCATTTACTGCATGGAACTTATGAATTGCGCCATGGACTATGCTTGTGAAATTGTGATAGCTCTAAACCAAAAGTGAGGGTTAGTGGTGGGTTAAAGTCATCAAATCTTTTATGTTCTTGCCAATGGAGTAGGAAAGAATATATCAGTGGTAGGGGTGGCAATCGGGTCGGGTTGGCGGGTTGGCGTGTCAGCATACCTCAACCCGAACCCGACCCGTTTATTAAACGGGTCGGCTGTGGCAAACACGAACCCGACCCGTTTAATAAACGGGTAGCCCGACACGACCCGCCAATCCATTTAATAAATGGGTTGGGTCGGGTAAACGGGTTTTCAGGTTCGCGGGTCGAGTTGGCGGGTTGACGGATCGGGTTGGCAGGTAGGCAGGTTGGCGGGTCGGGTTGACGGGTCGGGTTGGCGGGTTGACCCACCCGCCTAACCCGTTTATTAAACGGGTCAGCCGGGTTGGCGGGTTGGCATACCCCCAACCCGAACCCGACCTGTTTAATAAATGGGTTACGCGGGTCGACCCGTTTATTAAACGGGTTGGCTTAAGCTCAACCCGAACCCGCCTAAGAGGCGGGTTGGCGGGTCGTGTCAGAAATTGCCACCCCTAATCAGTGGATGGGAAGGATCTTGCATGTGTAATGAACTGGTCATGCTATCGAACCATTTTTAGGTGGCATTTGCCTCCACCTATTGAGTGGCTTGAGAATCTTGTATTGAAGGGTTTCTAGGCTTTTCGACTGCTTTATCACTATGACTTTTAGCAACTTAGCATTGTGTGAAAAATGTGGATTGTGTGATCAAGTATTAGTGCTTAAGAAGGACCAAACGGTGGAATATTTTCAGAAGTCTTAAAAGAAGGAGTTTGGGGATAGTGAAAGGATCATAAGGGCATTGGTGGTAATAGTGCTCCAGCTCTATGTGGAAGATGGTATTGTTTGAGTGGGGGGAAGGGACAATCATTAATAGTTAAATGTTGCTATGAATCCTTAATTGAACCAACCACCTAACCAGTCCCCAAGAAAACGATTTGGAGATGTTCTTCCCCTAGCTGTAGGGATGAATATCAAGTCATTCCAGGTCAGGCCGTGGAACCCATAGAACCAAAGGGTTTCAGGGAAGGCCCAAGAATGGGATGTACGTAATCAGGTTGGGCTCAAGTAGGATTAGATTTGGCTGGGCCTCATTGAGAGATTTTACCTAGTCTTAATTCAAGCCCGGATTAGTATCCAGACTGGGCCATGTCTGTCTAATTGGGTTTTTGCAAACTCATCTCATGTCACCATTGGAATACACAGCTTGACATCCATCCATACCTAGCTAAGCTCATTTCCACGGCTTATTCCCTAGCATAAACTGCCACTATCAACAACCTTCAAGATGGGGGTATACCTGGTTGATCCTGTATGGTTTGCTTAGCGAATGAGGAATAAGTCACATTTTTCCAGTTGCCTATTATCTTGCATGCTCTTTGATCTAGCTTGTTCCTGGGACACAATTATTTTGTCTTCAATAACCCCTTGGTCCTTGTCAAGAGCTCATTATAGGCTGCAATGCAAGAGCTAAAGGGGGAAAATGGTAGACTATTTAGTGTCAAAGGCTTCTCACTATTTAATGGGCTGTTTGGAAGGAGTGAAACAACAGCGTATTCAAGGATGAGAAGGCTCACTACCTTGCTTTCATGAGTCCAAATGGAAATATATATGGCATAACTTAATTTAGTTGGGTTCTGAATCTCTTAAATTGGCTTGTCCACATTTGAATGGGGTTCTTTCTGCACTAAATGCTTATTGTATTCTTCTGTCGAGTTTCTATAACTTTTGTAGTTGGGGTGGCACATTGCCATGTCTTTTTTTTCCTTAACAAAGCTTTTCCCCCTTTTAACTTTGAAAAGAGGAAAAAAAACTCATAATCTGGATCTTCACAAGCATAAAGGAGTTGTATCACTTTGAATCCATCTCAGTGAGTGCCAAGCACCATATGATGAAAAGGCTTAATCCTCTTGGCCCAACACTTGCAGCTTTGAGGATATTTTCTTCCATATCATTTGGTTATTTTATTACTGTCAACTCTAATAATAATAGGAAACCTTTTGGAGCTTTTGCCTCTATAAGGTCCATCATAATTCTTATAGAATTTATTTTTTAAAATAATTATACTTTGCAGGAATGAATAGTACCACTCTGAAGCTCATTGGCACTCTATACTGCTCTTGTGGAAGTCCAATTTAATTCTCATGGAATAATCTGTATATGTAGTTTGTATATGCATGCACATGCACAAGTACTTCGATAATAATTACACATGCATGCACACAATACTTGCTGCTTATGACATGTTTCTCCTCGATAGTGCAGTACACTCTGATGATGCTATTGGAGGAGATGATCTCAATTTTTCTGACTCCATGGTTGCTTTTCTTCTTTGTTCCCAAGGTTAGTGTCGTAACCATGTGCCTTAATACATTCTGGTTGCATAGGTTCTTCAAAGTTGAACTCTGCCATTGCAATGACTGATTATTGTCTTATACTTTTCAGCGTGTGGATGATATTCTGCAGTTTATTTCAGATTTCACTGTTCATGTTGATGGTGTTGGCCATGTCTGTAGGTTGGTTCTCCTTAGCCTTTTACTATATCAACTTGCTGGCATGGCTTATAAAGCCTACCAATTAAGTTCTACTGTCAAGACAAGAGGATATCTCACTCTTTCTTATATTCCTTTGTAGCTTTAGCGTCTTTGATTTTGAAAGCCATGGAAATATCAAGTATGGATCACCATTTAATGTATCACGAGAGAAAAGGAGCTTTCAAGGGAAAATGGAGAAATCTTTCTTAAGGTATGCCCATGAATCTTCTTCTAAGGCTTCATTTTTTTTATTCATTGGCAGGCTATTAGTAATTGTGGAATCTTTAGTGATTGTACATTCTTGTGGCATCTAGTTTGTCTCTGAATCTTTGATTATGTTCCAGAAATGATATGACACTGAATAGGGCAATTAAAGTTGGATGGAAAAATATCATATTTTCAGAAAATCCAGCAGGAAATAGGAATTTCCATTAGTTGTCCAAACTATTCTAGATGGTGAAGATGCCAGTTTGTTTCCCATTGTTCCGATAAATCCTTGTCTATTTTAAGTTTGTCGGGACCGTCTATTATGGGAGATAATTTTTGAAATTGTTCAATGTTAAATTTTGATTTTTAGGATATGACCTCTATGCCTTGGTCATTCATGGTCATCTTTCATGATGCATCGTGAATTTTAGAATTTTAAAATGCTGATAGTACGTTCTCTACCTTTTTTGGCAAATACAACCTAAGCATTCAGGCATGACGAGAATTTCTATTGTTTCTCTTTTGACTATTAATTGGTTTTGGGAATTTCTCTTTAATTTTCTTTTCTACTCATCTACAACTTAGTTTGTCTACTCATTGTGCATCAACAGCTTCAAGGCGTGTTATCCTAGTTGGGAACCAAATCCTGTGGGCAAGCGATTTCTATCAACTCTTCAAGACTTTCGACTACAGTTTCGAAACCAGGAAATTTACCCAAATTATTCACCGGCTCGAGCATGGCAACAAAACCAAAATTTGGTGGGTCAAGGTGATGCATACAGTTTTCACTTTAGAGATGGGCTGCATAGGTGGCGCTTACCAAGACCAAGCTCTCCTTTTCCATGGGCGCAGCAGCATTCACCCTGGTTGGTCAATATTGATCATCCCAGTCATCCTTACCTACTTGATTGTTATTACATGGAGAGAGGTCTGCATGCTGTAGATATAGAAGCTGGACTAGCCACACCTTCAGATTTACATCAGGAGCATAAAGGTGATTATTGGAATGAAGTCAACGATGAACTAAGGCCACAAGAAGGATGGGCAACCTTTGCAGATAACCAGCGGCGAAGTCACTTGCAAGCATCTACTTCAAGCACAGTCCTCCGGGACAGCTTGATTCAACATCGGGACATTGGTCAGCTTGGATGTACTACCGAAAACCATTGGTGGGCTCGGTCAGGTCCTATAGTGAACGGTGTCCAGAACAGCTTTTTAGAGCCCCCATCATTTGGTGACCACAATTTCGATCATCCTCGCCACAGCTTCTCTGACAGGAGCATGGAAGAGAATGATGGAAGTTTAAATCTGCGAAATTCCCGTAATTTGTTTTCAACTTGGGCTGATGATGACCATGACAGGGATGGGGCATTCAGTCTTCCGTTTGGTGATATTTATACTAGAACATCTCAGACAATACTTGAACATACTGGCAGCGAAGAATTGTGTTAACATCTGCAACCATCCTGTTGGTTTATACCTATTTTTAAGGTTCTTGTCTTGGTTCCTCAAATCATTTTCATTGGCATGAAGCTCTGTGCTGATTGTGCTGTGCTCTTTAAACAATGGGGGAGGGTTCCTTATTCTTTTGTACATAAATTCTATACAAACAATGAATGTCTCACGTAAATTATATTCCTGATGGGCATTCGTCAAGGTGCTAAAAGAAATATGAATATTCAAACTGCATATTCATGCACTATGAGCTTTATTATGAAAAAAAATGGTTGACAGACATCACAAGGGGATTCAGCACAAGTTCGTGTCTGGATGCCCTGTGTTCTAATTGCCAACCTTATTTGAAAGATGAAGGGCTTTTAGCGTTGAAAAGTTTAACATCCTAGCCTCATTCATTCATTTTCAAGGATTCAACCTTAAAAAAATGATTTCTTATAAAATGGTGCAATTTCAGAAATGCTTCACAATTTTCTGAAATACTGTCCATATTAAAAAAATTTGATTCTTGACTTTTGTAGGATACCCTTCTCACATAGCAACAAGACACATACGTTGTTTGAAGGTTGCAACATCTCAATAAAAATGAGATTCACATGAATATTTCACATTCTTGATGAAATTCACATAAATTATTTGTGAGTACGGCTAATTTGAATCCCAACTGAGGAGATTGGCAACAAGGTTGTTAAATGCGATGTTATGAAGCGAGGCGTTGAATCGTAAGCTTCATGATCAAAATAAAAATTCTATATGAACAAATTACGCTTATAGACATTATGTGAATCTCCTTTAACTAAAAACTTGCTTAAAGTTAGAACATACATTTGCAAATGTATGTTCAATATTCATACATGTGTGTTGTGAATGTTCATAATTTCACATATTTTTTTATTTGGGCTCGATAGGTTTGCGTCACATATTTACGGATGTCACGACCTTTGCGCAGTTACCATGCAAACCTCCTTTAACTAAAACTCACACAAAGTCTGAACGTATTTACAAATGTGTCTGACATTATCCAATATATGCTTTGAATGTCCTTACCTTTGCATGTTTTCTGATTCGAGTTTGGTAGGTTTGCATCACACATCTGCGGATGTCATGACCTTCGCACATATAACATGCGAACCTCCTTTAACTAAAATTACATAAAGTCAAGATATTTACAAATGTATGGTGTGAATTTCGTAAATACTATATATGAATCATAGTTTAAAAACTCGTTGGGTTGACTCAGTGACTCGGCTCAGATCGCCCAATTACCGGGACAAAAACCAGGTTGAACTCGACTTTAACAAAACTTAGTCGAGTCATAGGTTGACTCAGCCGAGTCATGGGCGAGTCAATCGAGTCATGCATATTTATATAATATATTTTATATATAATTACATGTATTATATGAAATATAATATAAATATTATGTATATTATATATAAAAATATGATTATATGTGTAAATATGTTATAAAACTATCATATCATGTATATTATATATAATATATTGATAAAATACTATAAAATATAGATAATAAAAAAATACATATATTTATATATTTTACATAAAATATAAAGTTAGCATGACTCAACCGAGTTGATCAGGTCGAGTCACGAGTAAAACTGGATTTTTGAAAATGTACCAGTACGAGCACTGGATTTTGAAAATGCACCAATACGAGCACTAAAATTTTGAAGATGCATCAATACGAGCACTGGGTTTTGAAAAAGTACCAGTATGATCATTGGATTTCGAAAATGTAGCAGTACGAGCACTAGATTTTTGAAGATGAGCCAGTACGATTACTGGGCTTTAAAAATGCACCAGTACGAGCACTGAACTTAAAAATGCACCAGTACGAGTACTGGATTTTGAAAACTCACTAGTACGAGCACTGGATTTTGCAACTGAGAGTTGAAAAGGAGACCTACATTCTTAAGACATTTGAAAATCGAAGCGGGAATGATTGCCGGAGTTTTAGAATTATCCCTTATCCTGAAGGGGAAGTGAAAACTCGAGTTGGAACCTGGACTTTCAACCAAAAAATAGTCCAACTCGAGCATTGGATCAAAAGGGGAAGTTTGAGTCGGAACTCAAAACTTCAAAAAATGGAAGAATAAAAGAGGAAAACCTAAGTCGGAACCCGAATCTTCAAAATAAAAGATAAAAGGAAAATTCGAGTTTGAAAACTCAAATTTTCAACGCAACTATTGGTCCAATATGAGCATTGTATCCAAAAAGAAGCCCGAGTCAGAACTCAAAACTTCAAAAAAATGGAAGAATAAGAAGGGAAAACTTGAGTCAGAACTCGGATCTTTAAAATAAAAGATAAAAGAAAAACCCAAGTTTAAAAACTTGATTTTTCAATGCAACGATTGGTCCAATATGAGTATTGGATCCAAAAGAAAGCCCGAGTCAGAACTCGAAATGTGTGACGCGAACCTAGCGAGCTCAAATAAAAAAACATGCAATGGTAAGGACATTCACAACATATATTTATGAATGTAGACACATATTTGCGAATGTATGTTCATACTTTATGCGATTTTTTAGTGAAAAGAGGTTTATATGGTGTGTGCGTGAAGGTTCTGACATCTAAAAATATGTGATGTGAACTTGCCAAGCTCAAATTAAAAAACATGAAAAGTTAGGGACATTCACAACACACATTTACGAATGTGACATATTTTTGTGGACGTTCATTCTGACTTTAATTGAGTTTTTAGTTAAAGGAGGTCTATATGATGTCGTTGTGAATGTCAGGATTGCCGTAAACGTATGAAGAAAACTTGCCAAGCTGAAACTTTTAGATTCTAGAAGGTTTGCATCAGGCTTGTGAATCTCAGAAGATTCACACATTTCAGATGTGAATCTCATGTGTTGATATTCAAGTTAACCATGTTTGCAAATAATTTATACAAATTTCTTTTAGTCCTCAAAATGTTCATGCGAATCTTTTTTTTATTAAGATGTTACGACCTTCAGATAACATATGTATCTATTGCGAAAACATCAACATGTTTACTTGCGCGAAGGAAAAAAATGTCCTAAAAAGGTCGAGAATCAGACATTTTGGATATAGGGAGGATTTAAGTAAATTGTGAGGCATGTTTTAAATCACGCTACTTTACAAGGACAATACAATCATTTTTAGTTCAACCGAAAAATGATCTTACTGTATGATAAATATGATACATTTTTTGAAATGCCCCACAATTTTTTCTATTCTCTCCATGTCTAAAATCATAAATATCTGATTTAAAAAAAACCTTTTTACCCTTTCTATATATGATTTTTTAAATATATGCAATTTTTTTATCAAATATGTGACTTTTTTTATAGAATAGTCTCTATTCTAAGGTATGTATCTCTCCACTTTGACATTAAAACCTTACATTTTTATAACTGTTGGAAAGCTTAGATATAGGTCTATAACTTTTCTATTTTAAGTCAAAAACGAAAACCCCTCTAGAGTTCTTGTTTATGTATTCCAAATCCAGAATAGAAGCATGCTCTGCAGACTAGAACTGGTGTGGCTATGCTTTTTATGCCTGTCTATACTATTTCCTAGCCACGTGTGTTAAAAATTGAGAAAAATAGAAAAAAAGATATAAATAAATCAGGACATTAGCTTTTCAATGCCACCAATATCACCTTGATCTGATGAGCAGTTGAAGAGAAACGTTATCTGGAAGATACACTGTTTGGTTGTAGAGCATGCTTCTATTTTAGTTTTGAAGCTAAAAAACAGAAACTTTAGAGGGGTTTTCAACTCTTACTCAAAATAGAAAAGTTATAGGTTTATGTCTCAGCTTTCTAACGATTATAAAAACATAGGTTTTTGACATTAGAGCAGAGAGATAAAGACCTTAGAACAATGATTATTCTACAAAAAATATATATATAATTTTTGCATATATTTTCCTCAATTTCCTCTTAAATATATGCGATGTTCCTCGTATATATGTGATTTTCTCCTAAATATATGCGATATCCTCATATATATGTGATATTCTCCTATATATATGCGAATTTTCTCCTAAACATATGATTCTCTCAAATATATGCAATTTTCTCTTATATATGCGATTTTCACTTAAATATATGCATTTTTTCTTCTTTTTATATGATTTTTTCCCAGATATGTGATTTTCTCCTAAATATATATGATTTTCATTAACAAAAAATCAAATATATAGGAGAAACTCTATATATATTTAAGAGAAAATCACATATATAGGAGAAACTTCACATATATTTAAGAGGAAATCACAAAAAATATATGCAAAAATCACATGTTTTGGAGAAAAATCACATATATAGGAGGAACTCCACATATATTTAAGAGAAAATAGTAGAAAATATATCTAAAAATCACATGTTTAAGAGGAAAATCATATATATCGGAGGAAAATCACATGTATAGGAGGAACTCCACATATATTTAATAAAAACTCACATAAAATATATGCAAAAATCATATATTTAGAAGAAAAATTAAATATATAGAAGAAAAAATACATATATAGGAGGAAAAATACATTTATAGGAGAAACTCAATATATATTTAAGAAGAAATCACAAAAAATATAAGTGAAAATCACATATATATTTTTTGTAGAATAATCTCTATTCTCAGGTCTGTCCCTCTCTGCTCCAACGTCAATAACTTGCATTTTTATAGTCGTTGAAAAGCTGAGACATAGACCTATAAGTTTTCTGTTTTGAGTCAGAGCCAAAAACCAATATAGGGTTCCTGTTTTTAAGCTCAAAAACTGAAATAAAAGTATATTCTGTAGTTTGAAACAAACAAACAGTCTATTTTCCAGATGACATTTCTCCCCAACTGCTCATCGTGGCGTTGGAAAGCTAACATCCTGATCTATCTTTGTCATTTTTTCTATTTTTCTCGATTTTCAGTGCATGTAGTTGGAAAATAGCATAGAATAGACAGAAAAGATGCAACCACACCTGTTCGAGTCTGTAGAATATGCTTATATTCTCGTTTTAGAATTAAGAAACGAGAATTTTAGAGGGGTTTTCAGTTCTAACTCAAAACAGAAAAGTTAAAGGCCTATGTCTCAGCTTTTCAACGACTATAAAAGCACAAGTTTTTGACGTCAGAATATAAAAATACAAATCTAAGAATAAAGATTGTTCTGTAAAAAAAGTCATATTTGAGAAAAAAATCACATATATTTAGGAAATTGCATGTGCGAAAAGTAAAAAGATCTTTTTAAAATCAGATATTTGTGATTTTGGACATAGAGAGAATAACAAAAATTATGGAACATTTTAAAAAATGCATCATATTTGTCGTACAATACAATTTGAACTCATAAAACAGTGTAAGTGAGCAGAAGACAAACATCAAATGTTCGGCTTAGTTTGGCTCGTATATATATTATAAACATCATGAATCGTAAAGGTACTTTAAGTGGTTTAAGTGTTTGGTTTGCAAGCAATAGGGCAGCTGGTGCACGTCACCTTGTATTTGCACCTTCAAAACCTAATGGTATAGTGTGTAACTATTAGGGGTCTGCCTAACCCCAACTTGCCTTTAAAAAACAAAAAGAACGTTTTAGTTAAATCTATTCCTTCCAACTTTGAAACAACTTTGACCTTTTGTAAACAAGCCAGCACAAGAGGTCTAAAGCTAAAATCCTAGAAATTAGATATTTTTTTAATCAATAAACCAACTCAAGCTCGAATCATTTAGCTTGAGATGGCCATGAGTTTATGCTTGGCTTGACTTACCACAAGCATAAGCAGATTTTAAACACTTCAAGCTTGGCTCATTTAACTCCGCCTATGTATAACTATTTAGTTATACATTGCCGGTCCTAAGCCCGGATAAAAGAGGAGGGTTGCAGTAGGCCAGTGACAGCCAACATAAAAACTTAGTCACACCCTATGAATATGAACCAATATGAGAATTTTGTTGGGGCGTTCCCTACTAAGCGACACACTATACTCTATAGGCCCAGAGGCAGTGATAAATGGGCAAGGGTTGCTAGGTCGTCGCCCAGAAGCAACGCGTCACACCGGCGCCCGGGTGTGGTGTCAAATAGGCAAGGGTTCCCTCACTTCGTTGGACGGGTGGGGGTAAAGAAGATAGTTCAAGACCATAAAATTAGGTTAGCCACTTGGAACCTAGGGTCTTTAACTGGTAAGTTGGTAGAGTTAGTAGATATTATGTGTAGGAGAAAGATGAATATTTTATGTCTACAAGAGACCAAATGGGTAGGTGAGAAAGCAAAAGTGATAGAACCTTGAGGATATAAGATTTGATATACAAGAATAAATAGGAATAGGAATGGAGTAGGGATTGTTATTAGTCGTGAGTTTATAGATAATGTAGTTGAGGTCCGTAGGAAGGGTGATAGGATTTTACTTATTAAATTAGTATTAGGTACGAATATTATTAATATTATTAGTGTTTATGCACCTCAAGTAGGTTTAGATGATTCCATTAAGCATCAATTTTGAGAAGATTTAGATGGAGTAGTACAAGGGATATCTTATGGAGAAAAAACTTTTCATCGACGGTGACCTTAATGGACATGTAGGCATTAGTAGGTGATGATGCATGAAATGCACATCATGTTAATAAGTTTTTCATGCATTTTGTAACAAATTTAAGGTTTTAAACCCATGTTTAGATGTATTTTGATAGTAAGGGGTTATGGTTTGAATTTCAGAAAAATCAGAGAGTTATGGCTATTTTAGTGTTTGGGCACGGATTTCGAGGTGGATCGGATCCATATCCGATCCAATTAGGTTATTTGGACTTTGGATCAACCTTTAGAAAGCCCAAAACCCAACCCACACGCCTATCCATATCCATTTCAAAAAGTTTTGCAGAAAACCCCCCAGAAAGTGGCGCCTAGCAAAATAGTTTTTTTAACCCTGTTTCTGAAATTCCAAAAAAGTATAAATAGATTTTTTAGAAAAACCCTAGGCGTCTTTGGCTTGGATTGACGCCCCCTGCAGTGCCTCTAGCTCCAGCACCTCCTTCCCCTCCATTCTCCCACGTTTTGGCCATTGAAGACCGGTTTATGCTTGGGTTCCAAGCATATTTCAATCTCTCTTGTGATTTCTTTGCATTTCTTTCTTTTTCCTTGCTGTGTTTTCACCATTTTTCTATGTTTTTGCAGGTGTAGTAGAGGTGGAGACTACTAACCTTGTGTGGGAGTGCGAAACACACCAACAAGGTGAGCCGACCCTACCTCCATCCGGTTTTCTACACCCTCCGATCGAGAAATGGCGCATACTCCATCTTCGGTGGATCTTCAACGTGTAGCAGCTGCAAAAGTGTTGTTTTTGGTGAAGTTCCAGCATTCTCGAACCGTTCGAGACGTCAAGGTCAAGCCACGGTCCGCTCTTCTTCATCCCCCCGGTCGTCGGATCACCCAAGAGGTAGGTCTTCTTCTTCCTTCTCTTCTAGCTAAAACCGAATTGAGTGCTGATTTTATTTTCTTATTTTTCTGAGTGTTTCTTGTTTTTCTTTTTGTTTTCAACCTTAGAATAGATTTCGTGCATAGGCCTGCACGTTAGCTTAGGTTTATGTGCTTGATTGATTCATTTGAATCTTGTTTTTTTTTTTCACCCAAATCATTAAAATCGGCTAGATCTTCATCTATCCGATTCTTCAAATATGTCATAGATGTTCTTGGTTCTGTTCTACTGAAAATCCAATATAAAAAGTGTTCATTTTTATTCATCTTAGTCGTTTGCTTGTGTGTTGTGGTTTTTGTTTAATTTGAAAAGAAAAATACAAAAATCGGCTAGACTATTTCTAGCCGATTCTTGAGTTTACAAAAAATTATTCTTGTTTTGTTTTCTTTTCTGTAGTGTTGGTGTGTGTTGTGTGTGAGTTTTGTTTATTTCAGTACATTTTATTTTTCGTTTTAGGAAAATGAATTTATTATGTGTCGCATGAAGGATTTTTGATAAAATCGTGAATGAATGTTTGAAATCATGCAAGTGTAGGTGATTCTCTCGTGTTATTCGTTTGATTTTCTGTTTGTGTGTTAGTTAACATTTTCCTAGAGTTAGGTGTGTCAAGTTCATCGTTTTAGAAGTGTCTTAACTCTTGTTTTCTTGGTGTTTTCAAGTTTTAGGAGTTTCTTTTTATTAAAAGAGAAAAAAAAATACAAGAATCGAGTTTCTCTTCTTTGTGCATGTTTGATTGATATGTTCGACATCATAGTTAGATAATGTGTTTTTGTTTAGTGTAATTAGATTCATTAGTGTCTTGTGTAAGTTAGATGTGTCATAGGCATCATTTCCTTTGATTAGTTTGCACTTTATTTTATTTAAGTTAAAATTTTAATTTTTTTTTAGTCTTCTTCCCCAAGGAGGGGCGGCAGCCATTAGAGCTCAATTTGAGCTCTAGGCTGCGTGTGGCAGCCATTAGAGCTCCCCTTGAGCTCCACGGCTGTTTTTGGTAATTATTAATTGCAATTAGTTAGGTTAGGAAGGTGTCTAGATTCAATGTATTAGGGTTTATTGCCTTAGTCGTTTTTAGGGGTCATTTAAGTAAGTTTTGGGAATTAGGGTAGCATTTAATCCTAGAAAATCGTATTTCTATTTAAGTCTTTTTATTCCCTAGGTAGTTTTAATTGCATTAGCTTAGAAAGTAGCACCATTAGGGGTGGCGATTTTTTAGAAGGAAGGTAATTAATGCCTTGAAGTTTGGAAATTTTTTGGAAAGAGTAAGTTTTAAAAATCGTGTGGGGGTATTTAAAGAAGGAATTAAGTCTTGATTGCCTATTAATAGGGAGTTACGAATTGAGCTTTGAAAAGGGATTTTGAAAATCAATTAGATTTCCAAAGTGGGTGTGTATGGTTTCAAGAAAGAATTAATTGCACTTAATCTCTTGTTTGGAAAGCCAAAATCGTGTATCTATCTAGGTTGGACGGTTTGGCTTCTCAAAAAGGAATTAATAGCAATTAAAGACTTTCACTTACCTTGGGTTTGGAAATTGCATTGATCCAAGTTTCCAAATTGGATTTAAAAGCTAATTAAGGTTGTAACTCCCCATTAGAAGGACGATTTTTGGAATTCTCAATTTCCAAAATTATCTTTGAATCTTTATTGTGTGCCTATCCTTCTAACCGTCCCTAGTGAGTTAGCATAATTTAGAATTAAATAACATAGTTAATGATGTTAATCTTAGGTTAGTAAGTAGGTTAATAGTTAGATAAGTTCTAATTAGGGTTATAAATATTAGGCGTGTAAGGGTAGAGAGTAATTAGTGTTATTAATTAATTAGGTTTTAATTTTTAGTTTTTTATTATAGTTAGTCAAACCGAGTCAACTTAGCCTAAACCAAGACCTAACCTAAGTCAAAACCTAGTCTAGTCAAAACCAACCTTAGTTGAGTCAACTCAACCCGATCTTAGCTAAGTCAAAACCTAACCTAACCCAAACCGAGCTCACCCAAGCCAACCCGAACCTAGTCAAGTCAAGACTAAGCCTAAGTTAAGTCATAGACCAAACCTAACCCAATCTTGAGTCAAACAAACCCAACCTAGTCTAAGTCAAACCTAGGTCGAGTCAACCTTAGTCCGAGTCTACCTCACCCAACCTAACATAGTCAATTCTCTTGACTAAGCATAGGAGTCGTGTACTTAACCCAAACCGATTCCACCTAAACCAAACCGACCTTAGCCAAGTCAACCCGAACCTAGTCAAGTTAAGACCGAGCCTAGTTGAGTCAACCGAGTAAACCTAGCCCTAACCCCATCCTAAACCCACAGCCTTTGTTCTTTAGTAGATTAATTTCATTTAAGTGTAATTTATTTTTGATTTTAGACTAATTAGTTTAGTTATTTGATTTAGTTATCGTGTAGAAGTGTGTGTGCGTAAATTGTACTTGTTTCATGTGTGTGAGTTGTGCATTATGCTTAATTTACTAGTAGATATTTAGTATTTAACATAGTTAATTAGAAGTGCATTTCATTGAGTAGCTTAGTTGCATTTGCATCATTAGTTAACGTAGCTTTAGCCATAATTTGCTTATCGGGTTTCGTTTGTAATGCATTTAGCATATGCGTAATCATAATCTGCACATACACTGTCATTCAGTGTCATTTAGAATGCATTAGGTTTAATCTGCATTTTTTAGAGTTTAAATAGATTTCTAAAGTGAATAGTGTACTCAAAGAAAAACCCGATTTTTGCCCTGTCGCGCAAGCGTTATTTTATGTGCAAAAATTTTGAGTTTTCCAAAAATTCTTTTTCTGTTCACTTTATCAGTGTTATCTGACTGCAGACCAAATTTCAGCTCTTTTGGAGTTGATTTGGTCTGATTTTTAAGCGTTTTGTGAAAACTGCTTTTTCTGGTTTTTAAATTTCGGGACTTTCGATATCCTGATTTTTCCCAGTTTTGAAATGCTTATATCTTGAGTTCCAGATATTGATTTTTCATTATGTAAAAACTGTCAGATTATTTAATCTGTCAGTTACAGAACAGAATAAGTTTCGAGAAAATCGGACCTCGTTTGCTTTGTCAAACAGTGGTTTTTCGAGAACCTGTTAGAAATCTATTTTACACTAGTTAGGGGCATTTTCGTAATTTCCTTAGTTTCGGCATTTTAGGACTGTTTTCAGTATTTTCAGCATTGTAGAAGCTGCATATGCATCATATAGCATTGTTATAGTTAAATTAGTTGATTTTTGAATTAGTTTAATATTTTAATTAATTTCTTTAGTGTAATTAGGAATTATTTTGCTAATTGCTTGAAAATTAGGTTTAGTTGCATTTTTAACTTGCATTATTAGAATAAATTGTTAACTCTGCATTTTCCTTTGTTTTTAGGTTGAAAAGCATAATCATTATCTAGGGTTATTGTAACGCCCCAAAAATTTCGACTTGTGATTTCGAAAACTTTATCGAAAAACCTTTCACATATTTAAAGTTTTAACTTTTAAAAATGACAGCGGAAGACATTTAGAGAGGAAAACAAGTCAACAATTCTGGGTACGTTAGCTGAAAAACCCTCATTCACATGTACAAAAACTTAATGGAATTTAAGAATAAGGCAATCGATTCAAATCTGCAGTTTATTACAAAATGAGCATTTTATTACAAAGTTCAATAAATCTAAGAAAACTCCAAAAAATCCCAGAGCCAAGCCATCAACAGAAAGAAGATGAATCTTGATCCACGTTGCACCATGCCATCGGCTGCCAGTGAAGTCCTACTCCTCACCTACCCATGAAATGGGTCAGTTTCATAACAAACCAGTAGGTGCACGAACAGGTAAGTAGAATGAAAATAAAACAGGACATTCATGAGATAAGCAATTATGATATTTAAGCAATTAAAGCAGTTGTAGTCTATTCTAACAAATGTAATAAGTGCAAAGAGTGGTTAGTTGAAGCAGTGTAAGTCTCAGTCATCTATATCTATTCATGAATATATTCTTTAAGTTCTGATATTAGCTGGCCTGTGGGTACGCACAGACGCGAAACGTAGAAACAGCCGAGACCGATCCGGGGGTTTATTATGTCAGGTATTTTCATTAACCCGGATTGCTGACTGAGTCCGCTCCTAAGGGGACGGTCAGTGACCAAGAGAGTAAATCCCCAAAGGCATTCATGGCCCATGGATGCATCCAACTTCTGCAGAAGTGCCTGGGAGTTACCACCTAGGATAATTTATGGTAATCCCAATTCCCCTAACTCCGATGACTGGGGAAAACCGAGTCTTTTGCCCGTGGGGTGGTTGTTAACAACCTGTCCATCGAAGTGTTTGTACCATCCATCCTCTCCCTTGATGAACTGTGAAGATCGGATGGGTACGACGGGGGTTTCTTAACCGCCGCCCCATCCTACATGCTCTGGTCCATTAGACCCACTCGAGCATCTTGCCTGTGAAGGCGAATGGTCACCATTTATGTGATCTCAACATTGTGCTAATTGCACTCATCGAGGTTGCTACAACCTCATCATCCCACCATCGTAACCCACGTGGGACGTACTTGTCCAAAAGTACGATCGTACCTTCCTAGAGGTACAACTACGATGAGAGGGCAACATAATGTTTTATGATTCTTTTGGTTCCTAAATGACATGTTTTGCTTTTCTGAGCAATTGGCCTGTGGAGGCCGATATTACCACATCAAAATCAGTAAAGTATAGATTTCACACTTCAATACTGTAAACACCCCAAATTTTCACCTCATCCAGTGTGTGTCCAGTCATTACAGATCATTGCATGTCATTGCATGTATTTTGCATAGCATTGCATGTCATTGCATAGCATTGCAGGTCATTGCATCTCATTTTCGAGATCCAGCACTCCTATTTCAAAACATTCAATCCAGATTTGAATTTTAAAGCTTTTATTCCAAAATCAATTTCAAAACCTGGGGTTTTATTCAATACTCTGTCATTTTCCAACCCCGGGACTTTATATTTTGAAAACTCCTTCAATTTCAAGTTTTAAAATCGTGTTTTTTTGAAAAACTCAAGTAGGGCCCACTCGGGGTGGTGCCATATTCGAGTCAGTCAGGGCTAGACTAGGGTTAGTGCTTAGTGTTAGAGGTTTAGAAGAGTCAAAACCATTTTGAAAAAAACTCATTTTGAAAGTTAGTTTTTAAAACTAGTGTTTTTAAAGGTTTTTAAAGTTTTTTTTAAAAAAAAGCCAAATGTAGAAAATGCCAAGTGGCATTACATTTGGGGATTTTTAGGAGAGTCTAGGGGTTAATTAGGTATTAAATAGGATAATTTAGGCTAGGGGTAGGATAGTCTTTACACCCCAAAATCGCCCCCCTTAGAAGAGTCCAATTTTTTTAAAACATTTAATTTTTAACCTAAATATTTTTATAAATAGAAGGCTATAGGGGGTCGATTTTCCCAATTGGCTTTCCTTTGGATTCTTGGAGCTTCTCTCTTCTCTCCAGCCCTTCCTCCATTGCAGCAACCTCAAGGTAACTATTTTCTCTAATTTTTAGTTTTTATTTAATGTTTTTCATTGTTTTAAACATGATTTAGCCATTGGTACCATCATCTTCATGGATTAAACCATGGATTCAACCTCAAGAACCATCAAGAATCAGCAAGAACAATCCAAGAAGGTGATCTAACCCTGTTTTGGGTGATTTACAGAGATTTTAATCAATTAGAATTGATTTTAACATGATTCTTTGCATTATTAACCAATAAAATATATGATTTACCATTTTTAATGGGTTAAATCTATGTTTTAAAGGTGATATCAAATTCCAGCCATTGATTCCCTGTTTTTAATTTATTTTCATGGTTTATTCATGTTTTTTTTTACGTTCTATAGCATAGAAATAAGTTTCATTTACTGTTTTATGATTTATTTTATTGATTTACATTAGTTAATGCATGGTTTTTCAAGTTTCTTAAATTTCTGTGTGTTTTAGGTTTAGAACAGTAAAGATGATGTTAGTTCGGACTGAAGCACTCATTGTTTATTTCTGATTTTTTTATATGTGGTGCATTCATGAGTTATTGAGTTACTGTAGAAAAATCAGAGGTTTTGAATCTCGGGAACCCTGTCAAAAAAATCAGACATAAAATCGGGTTTTTAAAGCTTTAAAATCATGGTTAAAATCAAGAAGGTAACTTGCTGTGATGATATTTCTCTCATCTTATATCCGATTTTAGATCTGTAAAGTGATATGGATTCACATTGAGTAGATCTGTCTTCTGTGAAATTTTCGGATTTTTTGATCACTGTTTAGTATTTTTCCCTTTTTAGAGAATCTGTTTTTAAATTTAAAGCTCGTTAGGGTTTACCAAAACCCTAATCAGACTTGTGTTAGTCATAAATCCCAAACCACAGATCCGATTTTAGATCTGTAAAAAGTGAGTATTGTTATTTTTCTGTCTACTGTTCACCACTAAAATTTAAGATATTTTTGTTTAGAATTGCTATTTATGTCTGTATTTTCAATCTGGAATAGCCGTTTTAATCCCTGTTAAGAGTGATATATTTTAGCTCAGATTGCCGGAAGGGTTTCTCCCTAACCGGAGATGAGTTTTCCGATCTGTAAATTGGGAAATCTCTGTTTTTCTTTCTAGTTAGTCTCTGTAAAATTTCATAAATTTCCATTGAGATTTGACCCCTGATTCAGGTCTTGGATTGAAACTGGTTGGTGAATTAGGTCAAAAATAGCATATTTTTAGGATTTAATATAATTTTCGGATTAATTTAATGTCAAAAAATTGTTTTTATAATTCCAATTCGACATTAGGTTTATAAAAAGTGTAGGTACCAATTTTTATGGATTTTGGAATCCATTTGATGGCTGAATTAAGCAAATTGCAAAACCGGGTTCCTGAAAGATCCAAAAACACTGCTAAAATCACAGTTTTTGTGATATTATTGGATTTTCGTGCATAAGCATATATTTTTAGGGTTTAATCATGTTCATAATCATGTTAGGATGCTTTAGGTTTAATTTTGTGCTCATTTGATTTCATTTAGTGCATAAAACCTAAGTTTTTTTACCAAAATCTATTTCAGAAAACCCTGATTTCAAGGCCATAGTCTTGCTATCAGGGGCAATTTGGTCATTTGACCTAAATTTCGAAATCCTAACCCTAATTTTCACATATTTAAGCATGTCATATCATATTTAGCTTAGTTTATTACATTCAAATTTCAAAACTTGCATTTTATCAAAATATCTTTCTAAAAACCCTAATTTCAAGGCCATAGTCTTGTTATTAGGGGTATTTTGGTCATTTTGACCCCAATTTCGAAATTTCAAATTCCATTTTCATATTTTTTTTCATTTTATTTCATATTTTATCAATTTTGATTTAAGGGAATCATGGAAAAGGCTTATATATAGCAAAATCCAATAATTTCCTAATATTGTTGGATAAATCTAGAAAAGCCAACATATATTCATTAACAAGTTTTCTAGTTTTGCAGGTACATTGAAGACTTTATTTTCCATGTATTTAAATTTCAATAGTGATGTAATTTGTAATTAAACTTTGGAATAAGAATTTATATTTCCTGCTTAGCTTAGGTTGCATTGCATATAGCTTATTTTTATAATTTTAATGTGTGATGGATGATGATTCATGCATATTTTTACAAATTCACCATGGTCTACACGAATGGCACATGCAATAGCTTCTATGAAGTTTATAAACTTGGTGGAATTTGTATTTATGGCCATAGTCAGAATATGAAGGATATCTAGATTTAAGATCTTCACATTAGCCACATTCAGCCTACACTCTTAGGTTAACTTCAAAATGCACTGCATTTCTCAAGAATACAAAAAGTATTTCTCAATTCCTCAAATCCATATTCATTCATTTCATGCATTTGCCAATTCCAATCTCAATTCAAAGAAGTTCATTTTATCAAATTGTCCTAAGTCTTATAGCAAAATCGATTTTCCCAAAGACATTGAATTTCAAAGGATATTTCAAATATTTCTCAAGTTCCAAATTCAAATTTTCTAAGTTAGAATTTCAATTTCAAAGTTTGAATTCAGAGAAACCAAGTCTCTCAGAGTCGATTTTCACCAAATGTCAAGGATTTCTCAAAATCGATTTTTATTTCTCTCAGAAGTATATTTCAAATCCCAATTCACGATTTTCCATGTGATATCATTTCCAAGATTTACATTTTCTAAATATTTCAATCATTCAAAGCAAACATCATGTTTTCAAATGTGCATTTTTCTGAAAATTCATAGCACATGCCTGATTCTATGTGCATTCAGAAATTAGAATATGATTTAGACAAGTTGAATAGAGTAGAGCATAAGATTGATCCTTGGTTCAATTACCCCTGTTAAAGGTGGCAGGAACGGTTGAACCTCGTACCGACAGGCGAGTCCCATTCTACGGAATTTTCCTGCATTTTAAAACGGAGGCGAGTTATTTTCAAAAACTTTTTCAAAGGTCAGTTTGATTTGCAAAAGTAAAAATTTTGGGATGATAACAGGTTTGGCGACCGTGATGGGACCTGTCTTCGTCTGATCAATTTAATGCTCTACTTAGTTCAAGTTGTCAAAATCGATTTCCATGGAATGTCAGCTTTGCTTTATGATATCATGTGAACCTAGGAGCCTAGACTTGAACCCAGCTGACATGGAATGCATATAGACTAGGTATGGTTTGGTAGGACCATATTGAGGAGAATTATTCATGCTCACTTAGACTTAGGTCTAATACAACACTCCTCAATTTAGGAATTGTATGAAAACAATGTTTGCTTCTTCAAATATTTCAAAATTCTATCTCTTTAGGACTTAGAGCCTTCTGTTTGATTGCATGTGCTCATATTTTTCAAAAATCACCCCACCTATATTGTCCCGGTCTTCACGTTGCTGGGCTCTCTTCCAGAACCATAGTTCGGGACAGAGCCTCACAACTGGGCCACTTATTTGGGTGAAAACCCCCCTGCCACGTACCAAGGGCCATAGTCCAACGTATATCGGCAGGTGCTCAAGGATGTTGGAAAACTTGAACCTAGAACCGGAGAATTTGATTTTATGCCACGTACATCGAGCCTTGACTTGAGTATATAGGCATAACTGGATTGGATACAGTTGATCTGAACCTTAGAGTTAGGATTAAGGTCCTACAACTATTTCAAAATTTGTGCATCTAGAGTCAGCTTTTAGGGAATGCTGTATGTGCATACTTGTTTATGCAGAATTTGATTGAATATGTTATTTCCTTTTTATTTTCCATATTTTCTCCAATTTTCTAAAATACTGGACGATTTTCTCAAAATTCCCCAATCTATGTCCATGTACTGTCCATGTTTTAAATCTTGGACGATTTTCCTAAATACTTCATTTTCCATTTATTTCTTCATATTTCATCAAACCCTGGACGATTTTCATAAAATTCCTCCATTTTCTTCAAAACTCCAGGTGATTTCCCATCTTTCCTGTCTTCTCGATCTCGAATTTCCTGCTTTATTTTTATCCTGCCTGCATTTTTCTCAAAATTCCTGTATTTTTCTCAAATCTTATTAAAATTTCCATGTCTTCCAGTCTGATGGCATCCAGTCAGCTTGATTCAGTCTTCCCTGACGGTCACATCTCCTACGAGGTGCGACAAAGTCTTCCCGAACATCGAGTCCTCAGCACCGGATCCTTCTTTCCCCGGTGGTATTATTCATGGTTCAAGAACTTCTCTCGTATGTTTCCGGACCATCTGGACGAGTGTGGATTGGAACTGGCGTCCGCAGTGGGAAAGCAGACAGTCAACGACAACTTGATCCATGCACTAGCAGAGCGGTGGAATCCGAGCACTTCTACCTTCTGGTTTCCGTGGGGTGAGATGACAATACTGATGGATGAATTTTCAGAGATTATGGGATTGCCCGAGCCAGCCGGTCAGCCTGGAGATCCATTGGAGAAACAATTTCTGATTAATGTTAAGGGTCTGGACCCTAAGGATGCCTTAGCCCGCATGACAGGATGCAAGTCTTGGCCTCTGATTGAAGAAGATGGAAATGAATATGTGGATCTGCTCGAAATCTACAGACAGCATGGGACATTTGTGGAAGTCAGTTCGTTGTCCAGGACAGCTCGAGAGAGAATTCAGCACGCGATGGTTCTGTGCACGGTGGGATTGGCTTTCTTTCCCGACGGACGAAATTACATGGATATCAGAATAGTTCAACTTCTAAGGAGATGGGGAAGTCGACAGACCAGCCGCCTCTCAATAGCCATGGCCGCACTCGCCTTTCTATACCGAGGGTTGACTCGTTTCGCACTCGGAGAATCCATTCTAGCCGAAGGGTGCACCTATGCCTTGCAGTCTTGGTTCCTCCGACATGTGCCAGTCCGAGCTAGTTCCTTCAGATACAATGGTGAAAAGCTTCTTCTAGTTGCGTGATATCGGTTCTTGATCGACAACCTTCAGGAGGAAGAGGTCGTATGGGACTACTTTAATCGCCAGGAATCACCTCCCAGATATACTTATGCTTACGGCAAGCGATTCAGACTACTTGGCCCGTTTTTCTGCGCATACTATCATCCCGAGCGGTGTGTCAGGCAGTTCTCTCAGAGGCAGAAGCGCGTAGAGATTCGTCCACTAGCGGGGGTTCTGCCAGAATTCGATCTCGCATCAGATCAGTGGTCTGGAGCATACCATTCTGCCAGACATGGCTGGGATTCCTTTGTCAGTCTTACTATTTTTCCTGGTCCTCGTGTGTCGTCTGATTTTGTAGAGTGGTGGAAAATTGTTCGTCCCCCTCCCCTCTGTCAAGTGTATTATTGATAAAATCATGTTTTTCCCCTCAATAAAATTCCTTCACATTTCACTTTGGTTTGACGACCTCGCCTAGGTAACAAGGCATATTTTCAGTTGTTTATCTTGCAAAGAATATCAACGCAATTGTCGTAATCCCAACGACGACTCAATCCCTAGTAATGGGATATTATTTCAATTGTCTACCAAAATTCTCAACAAATATTTTTCTCCAAACCAAATTTCCTTTAGAAGCATAACCATCAGTTCTGCCCTGCAGAGAGCATCAGTAATATTCAAGAGAACATTTGCGATACCCGATGGTTGATACAAGATCCAGAAAGAAAGCCGCATCAGTTGAAGGCGTCGCGTACTCAGTCGCTTCAGAAGAAGAGATGGACTCACCTCGATCAATCCAGAGTCAGGGTCAGCAGGCGGATGATGGCATCGATCCCCAAATGTACGTCATGTTCAAAAAGATGATGACCAAGATGCTGGCAGAACAAGCTGAGGCCAGTACTGAACAAATTCAGACTAAGCAGAAAGACAAGGGTCATGCCGTCAAGAATGTGAAGACCAGTAAAAAGCAGAATCGTCATGAGGAAATGTCTGATAAGTCAGAATCAGCAGATGATACTGACAAAGAGTATGAAAACAAGCAAGAATTCAAAAGGTCAACTCAGGGGCAGGGGTCGGCCTACAAATCTAAGAATCAGTCTGTTGACGACCCTACGCAGTCACAACTCAAAGATGTGATGAAAATAGTTAAGGATCTTCAAACTCGTGACAAGGGCAAAAGAGTCTTTACAAGTGAAGACTTCTATGATGGACTGGATGGGGATGATGATCTTGATAATCTCCCCAAGAAATTTATCAAGTTTGATGGTTCGGGTGACCCAAAAGCACATCTCGCCCTATTCTTCGCAGAATGTTCCAGGTTCAAGAGGAACAATCGTGCCTTATTTCTCTGCTTCCCACGCAGCTTGGAGGGTATTGCGGCAAAGTGGTATTCAGAGCATATCAACCCGATAGAGCTGAAAGAGTTCGATAATGTGGTCAATTTATTTATTGAGCGCTTTCTATTCAATGCTGAAGCACTCCCGACTCTCAGTCATCTTTGCGGCCTCAAGCAGAAAGAAAACGAGAAGGCCCGAGATTTTATCCACCGATGGAGGTCAGCTTGCAATAAGATGAGAGACCCGATATCAGAAGGGCATGCATTGTCACTAATCTTGAATAATTTTTCACAACCCTTGAAAGGTCTCATTTCCACGGCACCGTCAAAAACCTTCATCGAACTGACAGAACGAGCCGAGTGGCTCGAGCTAAGCATGAAAAATGGAGTTTATGAAGGCTTCATCTTTACACAAGGTAACAATCAGAGTGAGCAGAAGAAGAAGGCTCACTTCACTCTTTCTGCCAATGATAGCAAAAGCAACAAGAAAAATCATGATCACTATTCAGAGGGATCCAAGGGCCAAAAAGGAAAGTTCTCCAACAATGATAGGCCTCTTCAATCTAGTCCTCAGCATAAAGAGAAAGAACAAGAAAAGCCAAAGCGCAAGGATGGGAGTACGGATCGAAAGTTCACCCCTCTGGACCAAACACTAGAGAGTGTTCTGGAATACATGCTTGCAAAAGATATGATCCGTTTACCTAAAGCAGCTGACCCCGCAACAATCATGGGTAGATTCAAAGAAAGATTTTGCAAATTTCATCAGGCAGTAGGGCATGACACTGAGAATTGTTTCGTCCTGAAAAATATCATTTAAGATTGCATCGACAAGAATATCCTTATTGAAGATGAGGAAAATACCAGTCGACCATCCTGAGCAAGTTTTCTAAAAATTGACAATGTCGAGGCTATGTCACTTTCATCATTTTGTCATTTTGAAGCAACAATGTAGTCTCAGTTCTTCTATCAATTTGTTATTTCCTTCTTCAATGCATTAATAAATTTGTCAATCTTCCTTATGGCCTATCGTCATCTTTTATATTCTTCATTTGCAAATGTTTAAATGTCTTCTTATAAGGGGTCACCTTTTTCAAAGTGTCTCTCTGATCAATCAAGAAGCACATTGTCAGTTTTACCTCGTTATCCTCAGAGAATTCTCATCAAATATCAATTACTTATCCTTTCTTATTCCCCCATTACACTGAGGCATTACTTTGGAAATTATCTTCAAAACATCCTGTATGCAGGCAGGATCAAACAAATCTCTCATTTTGCACGCATGTGCACCCATTTATATCATTTTACATACATTTGCATTCATTTGCATTTGCAGGCATTCATTCGCATTCATCTGCATTTGCATCAAGCTTCCTCGCTCAGGAGAATGGGTTAATCCTGAAAACCGGCTTTGAAAAGCTAACTATGATGGTCCATTCAAATCAGGAACCAAGAATTTTTATTTTCCAAATTCAAAACCCATAAGTTGAACCCTTCCTTCTTAAATTGTGATCCTTAGGTTAAATCCCTATGGAATTGATAGTTAGTAGGTCAAACCCCTGCAGAGTCAATGTGATTTGTAGGTTGAACGCCTGTCAAACCAATACGGCTCATAGGTTGAACCCCTTTCGAACCAATCTCGTTCTCAAAAATTTCGATCTGTAGGTTGAAGTCCTCCTGATCCAATATTCTTTACAGTCCTTAGGTCGAACTCCTTTTGGATTGGTATTTTTTAGATATATGATTTGTAGGTTCATATCGCTGACCCCAATTGTTTTGGGATGAAGGCGTAGTTGTTGTTGTTGTTGTATGATTTATAGGTTGAAGTCCTCCTGATCCACGTTCTTAGGCTGAATCCCTATTGAACTCATGTCGTTCCCAGTGAACCAATGTCGTTCTCAATTGAACCAATGTCGTTCTTAGGCTGAATCCCTATTGAACCTATGTCGTTCCCAGTGAACCAATGTCGTTCTCAAATGAACCAATGTCGTTCTTAGGCTGAATTCCTACAGAACCCATGTCGTTCCCAGTGAACCAATGTCGTTCTCAATTGAACCAATGTCGTTCTTAGGCTGAATCCCTATTGAACCCATGTCGTTCCCAGTGAACCAATGTCGTTCTTAATTGAACCAATGTTGTTCTTAGGCTGAATCCCTATTGAACCTATGTCGTTCCCAGTGAACCAATGTCGTTCTCAATTGAACCAATGTCGTTCTTAGGCTGAATCCCTACAGAACCCATGTCGTTCTCAAATGAACCAATGTCGTTCTTAGGCTGAATTCCTATAGAACCCATGTCGTTCCCAGTGAACCAATGTCGTTCTCAATTGAACCAATGTCGTTCTTAGGCTGAATCCCTATTGAACCCATGTCGTTCCCAGTGAACCAATGTCGTTCTTAGGATGAATCCCTATTGAACCTATGTCATTCCCAGTGAACCAATGTCGTTCTCAATTGAACCAATGTCGTTCTTAGGCTGAATCCCTACAGAACCCATGTCGTTCCCAGTGAACCAATGTCGTTCTCAATTGAACCAATGTCGTTCTTAGGCTGAATACCTATCGAACTCATGTTGTTCCCAGTGAACCAATGTCATTCTCAATTGAACCAATGTCATTCTTAGGATGAATCCCTACAGAACCCATGTCGCTTCCAGTAGACCAAATCAAAATTTTGATCTCCAGGTCATCCAATATCCTATTTCCAATTTCTGAGTCTCTCCTTTGGGGAAAGGAGAGAAGAATCTAGCCACGGATGTGTCATTTAGATCTCAAGTGATTTCTTTCACCAAGGATTTCAGGAATATTTTGTCAATTTGTCATAAAAAATAGTTGTTGATCTCAAAATCTTTACTGCATAAAATTGTACCTCAGAATACCTTTAGTATTACTTCCGAAAGGACAAAGCTTTTGCGAAAAAGGATTCAAAATTCAAAATCTTTCTATTGGCCAACCAAAAGGATGAAGAATAAATCCGCGATATGGCCAGCAAAGAAAATTCAATGTTGTTGCAAAGCCAAAAGTGATTGATATTGATTACAGTCAATGGCATATTTTTAAAGATCATTCTTGGAAAATAAGCAGTCGAAATATCCTGGGTGATACAGAAAAATCCACTCAATCTCCATGTCCCCTCAATCACCTAAGCTGCAATTAAATATCTGCAAAAGGGATCTCTCAACTGTCATCAAGATGAAGGCGAATTAGACGAGTCGACCCCCGGAGCCAAAGAAGATTTGGATCATCTCCAAGATGACGGAGTTTGTGACGGATCCTTCCAGGGAAAGTTCAGATCACCGTCAAGATGAAAGCGAGTGTGATGAGCCTACCGACAAACCCTAAAAGATATTTAATTCCAGCTATCATCAAGAGATTTCCTACCAAAGAGCCAATAATCATCATGATAACCCCTAAGAGAAAAGAAGGATCGGAACATCTCTAAGATGAAGGAGTTTGTGACGTACCCTTCCCCCCCCCCCCCCAAAAAAAAAGAGAGAGAGACAAGTCAGAACATCTCCAAAATGAAGGATGATGTAATTCCCGAAAAATCCAAGAGAGCTCCAATCTACTAAAAAAAGAATGCAGAAAGATCATCATGAGAAAAGAATCCCAGGATATCAGACTGCCAAATCTATCAAGAATCTTCTTTAATTTTGTGAAATTCTTTTATCAATATTCTTTCACCAACAGCTCTCGCAATATCAAAAATACTTTCTTTTCCGCCCATATCAAGGAAATTGATAGCTTCCTTGAAAGAAAGTCAATCGCAAGCAATTTGAATTCGAATCTTGATTCTACGGAGTTAAGCTCAGTCGGAGGTAATACTTCAGGTAGAAAAGAGGGAATACTTTCAAAACAATGTGCATCATTTTCAATTATTTTGAATCAACAACAATTTTCAACATTTTGACAATATTTTCTAGCTATCCTGACATGAAACGAGAGCTTGAGGTTCATCTTTGGTGCATCCTGACATCAGTTGTTATCCCTTTTTAAGACTTGATAACGAGAGTTTTCAAGATTCCTTCCCTTCTTTGGTATAATCTGAGCGCACGGGCTCTCAGATTCGCACACTTCCCTGTGTCCCCACTGTCCCACCATAGACAGTCCAATTTCGGCTTGAGGTTAAGCCACCAATTTCAGCAAAAGGCAATTCCAAAAGTTAATTAGTGTCAGCAATGAGGCGCCCAAAATCAATCCCTTTTCAAACTTTAGGGACCCCAATTTCCTTCCTTTTGAAAAACCCCTATCGGATTCATTGTGCGGAAATCCGAAGGTTCCATCACGGTCTCTTTTTTCGAGGATTCCGTCCATTTTCTGCCCGATCAGGATAAGGGTACAAACCTGAGCCTCCTTTGATGAGGTATTTCATTTTCTGCCCAATCAGGTTAAGGGTATAAACCTGGGCCTCCTTTGATGAGGTATTTCATTTTCTGCCCAATCAGGTTAAGGGTATAAACCTGGGCCTCCTTTGATGAGGTATTCCATTTTTCACCCAATCAGGTTAAGGGTACAAACCTGAGCCTCCTTTGATGAGGTATTCCATTTTCTGCCCAATCAGGTCAAGGGTACAAACCTGAGCCTCCTTTGATGAGATATTCCATTTTCATTTCCCGGTCAGGTTAAGGGTCAAACCTGAGCTTCGTTTCTACACGAGGTATTTTCTGTCCCATCAAGGTTAAGGGCAAAACCTGAATCTCATTTCTTTTAGAAGTAAAATTTTCTCCTTATTCTTCATTTCATATCTATCATCATCACTTGAACTAATTCTTTCATACCCAGTCAGATTCATCTAACTGGGGCATTTTTATAATCCAAATTTGGTGTGTTTTCTTTGCCACTAAGCTCGGCTTTCAACCGGCTTAGCAGCAAAGAGGGGCATCTGTAAACACCCCAAATTTTCACCTCATCCAGTGTGTGTCCAGTCATTACAGATCATTGCATGTCATTGCATGTATTCTGCATAGCATTGCATGTCATTGCATAGCATTGCAGATCATTGCATCTCATTTTCGAGATCCAGCACTCCTATTTCAAAACATTCAATCCAGATTTGAATTTTAAAGCTTTTATTCCAAAATCAATTTCAAAACCTGGGGTTTTATTCAATACTCTGTCATTTTCCAACCCCGGGACTTTATATTTTGAAATATTTTCTCAAGGAAACAATCTGGATTCATTTCAAATTCAAATTTTAATCGATTTCAATTCACAGATGAGACCCGTTGAGGTGGTGTTGCTTCTGAATTCCTCTATTCATCAAGTTTCTCAAAATTTTGAAAGTTTCAGTCCGATCAGGACTCTGTCTCAGAGTCCTGACCCGGTCAGGAGTCTGTTTTGAAGTCTTTTTTATTTCCATTTTTAATCTTTTCCGTTTGTTTTTGAAATTTAGGTCATTTTACAGAGTCCAGTTAGTTCAGGATTCTATTTTACAGTTCGGTCTAGTTAGGAATCTAACCCTGACTGTGTTTTCTGACTTATTTCATCATTTTTTTGATAAAATCTTTTGAAAATTCTTTCATTTGGCTTTTAAAATCTAAAATCTCAGAGTCCTAAGAGTTCAGGACTCTAACTCGGAGTTCCAGTTCACTTGAGACCCTATTTTCAAAGATCTTGAATTTCAAATGTCGATTTTAACCCTTTTTCAAAGCCATTTTCAGTGTTTATTTCAAAATTTCTAAAACTCGATGTGGGCCCACTCAGTTGGCACCATATCCAGAGGAATTCTAATTCAGTTAGGATTCTATATCATTTCAAAAATTTCAATTTCAAAGTTTGCTTTTGAAAAGCTTTTGAAAAGCTTTTGAAAACTCCTTCAATTTCAAGTTTTAAAATCGTGTTTTTTTGAAAAACTCAAGTAGGGCCCACTCGGGGTGGTGCCATATTCGAGTCAGTCAGGGCTAGACTAGGGTTAGTGCTTAGTGTTAGAGGTTTAGAAGAGTCAAAACCATTTTGAAAAAAACTCATTTTGAAAGTTAGTTTTTAAAACTAGTGTTTTTAAAGGTTTTTAAAGTTTTTTTTAAAAAAAAGCCAAATGTAGAAAATGCCAAGTGGCATTACATTTGGGGATTTTTAGGAGAGTCTAGGGGTTAATTAGGTATTAAATAGGATAATTTAGGCTAGGGGTAGGATAGTCTTTACACCCCAAAATCGCCCCCCTTAGAAGAGTCCAATTTTTTTAAAACATTTAATTTTTAACCTAAATATTTTTATAAATAGAAGGCTATAGGGGGTCGATTTTCCCAAATGGCTTTCCTTTGGATTCTTGGAGCTTCTCTCTTCTCTCCAGCCCTTCCTCCATTGCAGCAACCTCAAGGTAACTATTTTCTCTAATTTTTAGTTTTTATTTAATGTTTTTCATTGTTTTAAACATGATTTAGCCATTGGTACCATCATCTTCATGGATTAAACCATGGATTCAACCTCAAGAACCATCAAGAATCAGCAAGAACAATCCAAGAAGGTGATCTAACCCTGTTTTGGGTGATTTACAGAGATTTTAATCAATTAGAATTGATTTTAACATGATTCTTTGCATTATTAACCAATAAAATATATGATTTACCATTTTTAATGGGTTAAATCTATGTTTTAAAGGTGATATCAAATTCCAGCCATTGATTCCCTGTTTTTAATTTATTTTCATGGTTTATTCATGTTTTTTTTTACGTTCTATAGCATAGAAATAAGTTTTATTTACTGTTTTATGGTTTATTTTATTGATTTATATTAGTTAATGCATGGTTTTTCAAGTTTCTTAAATTTCTGTGTGTTTTAGGTTTAGAACAGTAAAGATGATGTTAGTTCGGACTGAAGCACTCATTGTTTATTTCTGATTTTTTTATATGTGGTGCATTCATGAGTTATTGAGTTACTGTAGAAAAATCAGAGGTTTTGAATCTCGGGAACCCTGTCAAAAAAATCAGACATAAAATCGGGTTTTTAAAGCTTTAAAATCATGGTTAAAATCAAGAAGGTAACTTGCTATGATGATATTTCTCTCATCTTATATCCGATTTTAGATCTGTAAAGTGATATGGATTCACATTGAGTAGATCTGTCTTCTGTGAAATTTTCGGATTTTTTGATCACTGTTTAGTATTTTTCCCTTTTTAGAGAATCTGTTTTTAAATTTAAAGCTCGTTAGGGTTTACCAAAACCCTAATCAGACTTGTGTTAGTCATAAATCCCAAACCACAGATCCGATTTTAGATCTGTAAAAAGTGAGTATTGTTATTTTTATGTCTACTGTTCACCACTAAAATTTAAGATATTTTTGTTTAGAATTGCTATTTATGTCTGTATTTTCAATCTGGAATAGCCGTTTTAATCCCTGTTAAGAGTGATATATTTTAGCTCAGATTGCCGGAAGGGTTTCTCCCTAACCGGAGATGATTTTTCCGATCTGTAAATTGGGAAATCTCTTTTTTTCTTTCTAGTTAGTCTCTGTAAAATTTCATAAATTTCTATGGAGATTGGACCCCTGATTCAGGTCTTGTATTGAAACTGGTTGGTGAATTAGGTCAAAAATAGCATATTTTTAGGATTTAATACAATTTTCGGATTAATTTAATGTCAAAAAATTGTTTTTATAATTCCAATTCGACATTAGGTTTATAAAAAGTGCAGGTACCAATTTTTATGGATTTTAGAATCCATTTGATGGCTGAATTAAGCAAATTGCAAAACCGGGTTCCTGAAAGATCCAAAAACACTGCTAAAATCATAGTTTTTGTGATATTATTGGATTTTCGTGCATAAGCATATATTTTTAGGGTTTAATCATGTTCATAATCATGTTAGGATGCTTTAGGTTTAATTTTGTGCTCATTTGATTTCATTTAGTGCATAAAACCTAAGTTTTTCTACCAAAATCTATTTCAGAAAACCCTGATTTCAAGGCCATAGTCTTGCTATCAGGGGCAATTTGGTCATTTGACCTAAATTTCGAAATCCTAACCCTAATTTTCACATATTTAAGCATGTCATATCATATTTAGCTTAGTTTATTACATTCAAATTTCAAAACTTGCATTTTATCAAAATATCTTTCTAAAAACCCTAATTTCAAGGCCATAGTCTTGTTATTAGGGGTATTTTGGTCATTTTGACCCCAATTTCGAAATTTCAAATTCTATTTTCATATTTGTTTTTCATTTTATTTCATATTTTATCAATTTTGATTTAAGGGAATCATGGAAAAGGCTTATATATAGCAAAATCCAACAATTTCCTGATATTGTTGGATAAATCTAGAAAAGCCAACATATATTCATTAATAAGTTTTCTAGTTTTGCAGGTACATTGAAGACTTTATTTTCCATGTATTTAAATTTCAATAGTGATGTAATTTGTAATTAAACTTTGGAATAAGAATTTATATTTCCTGCTTAGCTTAGGTTGCATTGCATATAACTTATTTTTATAATTTTAATGTGTGATGGATGATGATTCATGCATATTTTTATAAATTAACCATGGTCTACACGAATGGCACATGGAATAGCTTCTATGAAGTTTATAAACTTGGTGGAATTTGTATTTATGGCCATAGTCAGAATATGAAGGATATCTAGATTTATGATCTTCACATTAGCCACATTCAGCCTACACTCTTAGGTTAACTTCAAAATGCACTGCATTTCTCAAAAATACAAAAAGTATTTCTCAATTCCTCAAATCCATATTCATTCATTTCATGCATTTGCCAATTCCAATCTCAATTCAAAGAAGTTCATTTTCTCAAATTCTCCTAAGTCTTATAGCAAAATCGATTTTCCCAAAGACATTGAATTTCAAAGGATATTTCAAATATTTCTCAAGTTCCAAATTCAAATTTTCTAAGTTAGAATTTCAATTTCAAAGTTCGAATTCAGAGAAACCAAGTCTCTCAGAGTCGATTTTCACCAAATGTCAAGGATTTCTCAAAATCGATTTTTATTTCTCTCAGAAGTATATTTCAAATCCCAATTCACGATTTTCCATGTGATATCATTTCCAAGATTTACATTTTCTAAATATTTCAATCATTCAAAGCAAACATCATGTTTTCAAATGTGCATTTTTCTGAAAATTCATAGCACATGCCTGATTCTATGTGCATTTAGAAATTAGAATATGATTTAGACAAGTTGAATAGAGTAGAACATAAGATTGATCCTTGGTTCAATTACCCCTGTTAAAGGTGGCAGGAACGGTTGAACCTCGTACCGACAGGCGAGTCCCATTCTACGGAATTTTCCCGCATTTTAAAACGGAGGCGAGTTATTTTCAAAAACTTTTTCAAAGGTCAGTTTGATTTGCAAAAGTAAAAATTTTGGGATGATAACAGGTTTGGCGACCGTGATGGGACCTGTCTTCGTCTGATCAATTTAATGCTCTACTTAGTTCAAGTTGTCAAAATCGATTTCCATGGAATGTCAGCTTTGCTTTATGATATCATGTGA
This sequence comes from Nuphar pumila, assembly GCF_984573655.1. Taxonomy (NCBI): domain Eukaryota; kingdom Viridiplantae; phylum Streptophyta; class Magnoliopsida; order Nymphaeales; family Nymphaeaceae; genus Nuphar; species Nuphar pumila. The sequence goes on along the minus strand of NC_143264.1, from coordinate 64,805,545 downwards.
ACCTAGGAGCCTAGACTTGAACCCAGCTGACATGGAATGCATATAGACTAGGTATGGTTTGGTAGGACCATATTGAGGAGAATTATTCATGCTCACTTAGACTTAGGTCTAATACAACACTCCTCAATTTAGGAATTGTATGAAAACAATGTTTGCTTCTTCAAATATTTCAAAATTCTATCTCTTTAGGACTTAGAGCCTTCTGTTTGATTGCATGTGCTCATGTTTTTCAAAAATCACCCCACCTATATTGTCCCGGTCTTCACGTTGCTGGGCTCTCTTCCAGAACCATAGTTCGGGACAGAGCCTCACAACTGGGCCACTTATTTGGGTGAAAACCCCCCTGCCACGTACCAAGGGCCATAGTCCAACGTATATCGGCAGGTGCTCAAGGATGTTGGAAAACTTGAACCTAGAACCGGAGAATTTGATTTTATGCCACGTACATCGAGCCTTGACTTGAGTATATAGGCATAACTGGATTGGATACAGTTGATCTGAACCTTAGAGTTAGGATTAAGGTCCTACAGCTATTTCAAAATTTGTGCATCTAGAGTCAGCTTTTAGGGAATGCTGTATGTGCATACTTGTTTATGCAGAATTTGATTGAATATGTTATTTCCTTTTTATTTTCCATATTTCCCCAATTTTCTAAAATACTGGACGATTTTCTCAAAATTCCCCAATCTATGTCCATGTACTGTCCATGTTTTAAATCTTGGACGATTTTCCTAAATACTTCATTTTCCATTTATTTCTTCATATTTCATCAAACCCTGGACGATTTTCATAAAATTCCTCCATTTTCTTCAAAACTCCAGGTGATTTCCCATCTTTCCTGTCTTCTGGATCTCGAATTTCCTGCTTTATTTTTATCCTGCCTGCATTTTTCTCAAAATTCCTGTATTTTTCTCAAATCTTATTATAATTTACATGTCTTCCAGTTCGATGGCATCTAGTCAGCTTGATTCAGTCTTCCCTGACGGTCACATCTCCTACGAGGTGCGACAAAGTCTTCCCGAACATCGAGTCCTCAGCACCAGATCCTTATTTCCCCGGTGGTATTATTCATGGTTCAAGAACTTCTCTCGTATGTTTCCGGACCATCTGGACGAGTGTGGATTGGAACTGGCGTCCGCAGTGGGAAAGCAGACAGTCAACGGCAACTTGATCCATGCACTAGCAGAGCGGTGGAATCCGAGCACTTCTACCTTCTGGTTTCCGTGGGGCGAGATGACAATACTGATGGATGAATTTTCAGAGATTATGGGATTGCCCGAGCCAGCCGGTCAGCCTGGAGATCCATTGGAGAAACAGTTTCTGATTAATGTTAAGGGTCTGGACCCTAAGGATGCCTTAGCCAGCATGACAGGATGCAAGTCTTGGCCTCTGATTGAAGAAGATGGAAATGAATATGTGGATCTGCTCGAAATCTACAGACAGCATGGGACATTTGTGGAAGTCAGTTCGTTGTCTAGGACAGCTCGAGAGAGAATTCAGCACGCGATGGTTCTGTGCACGGTGGGATTGGCTTTCTTTCCCGACGGACGAAATTACATGGATATCAGAATAGTTCAACTTCTAAGGAGATGGGGAAGTCGACAGACCAGCCGCCTCTCAATAGCCATGGCCGCACTCGCCTTTCTATACCGAGGGTTGACTCGTTTTGCACTCGGAGAATCCATTCTAGCTGAAGGGTGCACCTATGCCTTGCAGTCTTAGTTCCTCCGACATGTGCCAGTCCGAGCCAGTTCCTTCAGATACAATGGTGAAAAGCTTCTTCCAGTTGCGCGATATCGGTTCTTGATCGACAACCTTCAGGAGGAAGAGGTCGTATGGGACTACTTTAATCGCCAGGAATCACCTCCCAGATATACTTATGCTTACGGCAAGCGATTCAGACTACTTGGCCCGTTTTTCTGCGCATACTATCATCCCGAGCGGTGTGTCAGGCAGTTCTCTCAGAGGCAGAAGCGCGTAGAGATTCGTCCACTAGCGGGGGTTCTGCCAGAATTCGATCTCGCATCAGATCAGTGGTCTGGAGCATACCATTCTGCCAGACATGGCTGAGATTCGTTTGTCAGTCTTACTATTTTTCCTGGTCCTCGTGTGTCGTCTGATTTTGTAGAGTGGTGGAAAATTGTTCGTCCCCCTCCCCTCTGTCAAGTGTATTATTGATAAAATCATGTTTTTTCCCTCAACAAAATTCCTTCACATTTCACTTTGGTTTGACGACCTCGCCTAGGTAACAAGGCATATTTTCAGTTGTTTATCTTGCAAAGAATAGCAACGCAATTGTCGTAATCCCAGCGATGACTCAATCCCTAGTATTGGGATATTATTTCAATTGTCTACCAAAATTCTCAACAAATATTTTCCTCCAAACCAAATTTCCTTCAGAAGCTTAACCATCAGTTCTGCCCTGCAGAGAGCATCAGTAATATTCAAGAGAACATTTGCGATACCCGATGGTTGATACAATATCCATAAAGAAAGCCACATCAGTTGAAGGCGTCGCGTACTCAGTCGCTTCAGAAGAAGAGATGGACTCACCTCGATCAATCCAGAGTCAGGGTCAGCAGGCGGATGATGGCATCGATCCCCAAATGTACGTCATGTTCAAAAAGATGATGACCAAGATGCTGGCAGAACAAGCTGAGGCCAGTACTGAACAAATTCAGACTAAGCAGAAAGACAAGGGTCATGCCGTCAAGAATGTGAAGACCAGTAAAAAGCAGAATGGTCATGAGGAAATGTCTGATGAGTCAGAATCAGCAGATGATACTGACAAAGAGTATGAAAACAAGCAAGAATTCAAAAGGTCAACTCAGGGGCAGGGGTCGGCCTACAAATCCAAGAATCAGTCTGTTGACGACCCTACGCAGTCACAACTCAAAGATGTGATGAAAATAGTTAAGGATCTTCAAACTCGTGACAAGGGCAAAAGAGTCTTTACAAGTGAAGACTTCTATGATGGACTGGATGGGGATGATGATCTTGATAATCTCCCCAAGAAATTTATCAAGTTTGATGGTTCGGGTGACCCAAAAGCACATCTCGCCCTATTCTTCGCAGAATGTTCCAGGTTCAAGAGGAACAATCGTGCCTTATTTCTCTGCTTCCCACGCAGCTTGGAGGGTATTGCGGCAAAGTGGTATTCAGAGCATATCAACCCGATAGAGCTGAAAGAGTTCGATAAAGTGGTCAATTTATTTATTGAGCGCTTTCTATTCAATGCTGAAGCACTCCCGACTCTCAGTCATCTTTGCGGCCTCAAGCAGAAAGAAAACGAGAAGGCCCGAGATCTTATACACCGATGGAGGTCAGCTTGCAATAAGATGAGAGACCCGATATTAGAAGGGCATGCATTGTCACTAATCTTGAATAATTTTTCACAACCCTTGAAAGGTCTCATTTCCACGGCACCGTCAAAAACCTTCATCGAACTGACAGAACGAGCCGAGTGGCTCGAGCTAAGCATGGAAAATGGAGTTTATGAAGGCTTCATCTTTACACAAGGTAACAATCAGAGTGAGCAGAAGAAGAAGGCTCACTTCACTCTTTCTGCCAATGATAGCAAAAGCAACAAGAAAAATCATGATCACTATTCAGAGGGATCCAAGGGCCAAAAAGGAAAGTTCTCCAACAATGATAGGCCTCTTCAATCTAGTCCTCAGCATAAAGAGAAAGATCAAGAAAAGCCAAAGCGCAAGGATGGGAGTACGGATCGAAAGTTCACCCCTCTGGACCAAACACTAGAGAGTGTTCTGGAATACATGCTTGCAAAAGATATGATCCGTTTACCTAAAGCAGCTGACCCCGCAACAATCATGGGTAGATTCAAAGAAAGATTTTGCAAATTTCATCAGGCAGTAGGGCATGACACTGAGAATTGTTTCGTCCTGAAAAATATCATTTAAGATTGCATCGACAAGAATATCCTTATTGAAGATGAGGAAAATACCAGTCGACCATCCTGAGCAAGTTTTCTAAAAATTGACAATGTCGAGGCTATGTCACTTTCATCATTTTGTCATTTTGAAGCAACAATGTAGTCTCAGTTCTTCTATCAATTTGTTATTTCCTTCTTCAATGCATTAATAAATTTGTCAATCTTCCTTATGGCCTATCGTCATCTTTTATATTCTTCATTTGCAAATGTTTAAATGTCTTCTTATAAGGGGTCACCTTTTTCAAAGTGTCTCTCTGATCAATCAAGAAGCACATTGTCAGTTTTACCTCGTTATCCTCAGAGAATTCTCATCAAATATCAATTACTTATCCTTTCTTATTCCCCCATTACACTGAGGCATTACTTTGGAAATTATCTTCAAAACATCCTGTATGCAGGCAGGATCAAACAAATCTCTCATTTTGCACGCATGTGCACCCATTTATATCATTTTACATACATTTGCATTCATTTGCATTTGCAGGCATTCATTCGCATTCATCTGCATTTGCATCAAGCTTCCTCGCTCAGGAGAATGGGTTAATCCTGAAAACCGGCTTTGAAAAGCTAACTATGATGGTCCATTCAAATCAGGAACCAAGAATTTTTATTTTCCAAATTCAAAACCCATAAGTTGAACCCTTCCTTCTTAAATTGTGATCCTTAGGTTAAATCCCTATGGAATTGATAGTTAGTAGGTCAAACCCCTGCAGAGTCAATGTGATTTGTAGGTTGAACGCCTGTCAAACCAATACGGCTCATAGGTTGAACCCCTTTCGAACCAATCTCGTTCTCAAAAATTTCGATCTGTAGGTTGAAGTCCTCCTGATCCAATATTCTTTACAGTCCTTAGGTCGAACTCCTTTTGGATTGGTATTTTTTAGATATATGATTTGTAGGTTCATATCGCTGACCCCAATTGTTTTGGGATGAAGGCGTAGTTGTTGTTGTTGTTGTATGATTTATAGGTTGAAGTCCTCCTGATCCACGTTCTTAGGCTGAATCCCTATTGAACTCATGTCGTTCCCAGTGAACCAATGTCGTTCTCAATTGAACCAATGTCGTTCTTAGGCTGAATCCCTATTGAACCTATGTCGTTCCCAGTGAACCAATGTCGTTCTCAAATGAACCAATGTCGTTCTTAGGCTGAATTCCTACAGAACCCATGTCGTTCCCAGTGAACCAATGTCGTTCTCAATTGAACCAATGTCGTTCTTAGGCTGAATCCCTATTGAACCCATGTCGTTCCCAGTGAACCAATGTCGTTCTTAATTGAACCAATGTTGTTCTTAGGCTGAATCCCTATTGAACCTATGTCGTTCCCAGTGAACCAATGTCGTTCTCAATTGAACCAATGTCGTTCTTAGGCTGAATCCCTACAGAACCCATGTCGTTCTCAAATGAACCAATGTCGTTCTTAGGCTGAATTCCTATAGAACCCATGTCGTTCCCAGTGAACCAATGTCGTTCTCAATTGAACCAATGTCGTTCTTAGGCTGAATCCCTATTGAACCCATGTCGTTCCCAGTGAACCAATGTCGTTCTTAGGATGAATCCCTATTGAACCTATGTCATTCCCAGTGAACCAATGTCGTTCTCAATTGAACCAATGTCGTTCTTAGGCTGAATCCCTACAGAACCCATGTCGTTCCCAGTGAACCAATGTCGTTCTCAATTGAACCAATGTCGTTCTTAGGCTGAATACCTATCGAACTCATGTTGTTCCCAGTGAACCAATGTCATTCTCAATTGAACCAATGTCATTCTTAGGATGAATCCCTACAGAACCCATGTCGCTTCCAGTAGACCAAATCAAAATTTTGATCTCCAGTTCATCCAATATCCTATTTCCAATTTCTGAGTCTCTCCTATTTCCAATTTCTGGGTCAGGAGTCTGTTTTGAAGTCTTTTTTATTTCCATTTTTAATCTTTTCCGTTTGTTTTCGAAATTTAGGTCATTTTACAGAGTCCAGTTAGTTCAGGATTCTATTTTACAGTTCGGTCTAGTTAGGAATCTAACCCTGACTGTGTTTTCTGACTTATTTCATCATTTTTTTGATAAAATCTTTTAAAAATTCTTTCATTTGGCTTTTAAAATCTAAAATCTCAGAGTCCTAAGAGTTCAGGACTCTAACTCGGAGTTCCAGTTCACTTGAGACCCTATTTTCAAAGATCTTGAATTTCAAATGTCGATTTTAACCCTTTTTCAAAGCCATTTTCAGTGTTTATTTCAAAATTTCTAAAACTCGATGTGGGCCCACTCAGTTGGCACCATATCCAGAGGAATTCTAATTCAGTTAGGATTCTATATCATTTCAAAAATTTCAATTTCAAAGTTTGCTTTTGAAAAGCTTTTGAAAACTCCTTCAATTTCAAGTTTTAAAATCGTGTTTTTTTGAAAAACTCAAGTAGGGCCCACTCGGGGTGGTGCCATATTCGAGTCAGTCAGGGCTAGACTAGGGTTAGTGGTTAGAGGTTTAGAAGAGTCAAAACCATTTTGAAAAAAACTCATTTTGAAAGTTAGTTTTTAAAACTAGTGTTTTTAAAGGTATTTAAAGGTTTTTTTAAAAAAAAGCCAAATGTAGAAAATGCCAAGTGGCATTACATTTGGGGATTTTTTAGGAGAGTCTAGGGGTTAATTAGGTATTAAATAGGATAATTTAGGCTAGGGGTAGGATAGTCTTTACACCCCAAAATCGCCCCCCTTAGAAGAGTCCAATTTTTTTAAAACATTTAATTTTTAACCTAAATTTTTTTATAAATAGAAGGCTATAGGAGGTCGATTTTCCCGATTGGCTTTCCTTTGGATTCTTGGAGCTTCTCTCTTCTCTCCAGCCCTTCCTCCATTGCAGCAACCTCAAGGTAACTATTTTCTCTAATTTTTAGTTTTTATTTAATGTTTTTCATTGTTTTAAACATGATTTAGCCATTGGTACCATCATCTTCATGGATTAAACCATGGATTCAACCTCAAGAACCATCAAGAATCAGCAAGAACAATCCAAGAAGGTGCTCTAACCCTGTTTTGGGTGATTTACAGAGATTTTAATCCATTAGAATTGATTTTAACATGATTCTTTGCATTATTAACCAATAAAATATATGATTTACCCTTTTTAATGGGTTAAATCTATGTTTTAAAGGTGATATCAAATTCCAGCCATTGATTTCCTGTTTTTAATTTATTTTCAGGGTTTATTCATGTTTGTTTTACGTTCTATAGCATAGAAATAAGTTTTATTTACTGTTTTATGGTTTATTTTATTGATTTACATTAGTTAATGCATGGTTTTTCAAGTTTCTTAAATTTCTGTGTGTTTTAGGTTTAGAACAGTAAAGATGATGTTAGTTCGGACTGAAGCACTCATTGTTTATTTCTGATTTTTTTATATGTGGTGCATGCATGAGTTATTGAGTTAATGTAGAAAAATCAGAGGTTTTGGATTTCGGGAACCCTGTCAAAAAAATCAGACATCAAATCGGGTTTTTAAAGCTTTAAAATCATGGTTAAAATCAAGAAGGTAACTTGCTGTGATGATATTTCTCTCATCTTATATCCGATTTTAGATCTGTAAAGTGCTATGGATTCACATTGAGTAGATATGTCTTCTGTGAAATTTTCGGATTTTTTGATCACTGTTTATTATTTTTCCCCTTTTAGAGAATCTGTTTTTAAATTTAAAGCTCGTTAGGGTTTACCAAAACCCTAATCAGATTTGTGTTAGTCATAAATCCCAAACAACAGATCCGATTTTAGATCTGTAAAAAGCGAGTATTGTTATTTTTCTGTCTACTGTTCACCACTAAAATTTGCAGAGATTTTTGTTTTGAATTGCTATTTATGTCTGTATTTTCAATCTGGAATAGCCGTTTTAATCCCTGTTAAGAGTGATATATTTTTGCTCAGATTGCCGAAAGGGTTTCTCCCTAACTGGAGATGATTTTTCCGATCTGTAAATTGGGAAATCTCTGTTTTTCTTTCTAGTTAGTCTCTGTAAAATTTCATAAATTTCCATTGAGATTTGACCCCTGATTCAGGTCTTGTATTGAAACTGGTTGGTGAATTAGGTCAAAAATAGCATATTTTTAGGATTTAATACAATTTTCGGATTAATTTAATGTCAAAAAATTGTTTTTATAATTCCAATTCGACATTAGGTTTATAACAAGTGCAGGTACCAATTTTTATGGATTTTAGAATCCATTTGATGGCTGAATTTAGCAAATTGCAAAACCGGGTTCCTGAAAGATCCAAAAACACTGCTAAAATCACAGTTTTTGTGATATTATTGGATTTTCGTGCATAAGCATATATTTTTAGGGTTTAATCATGTTCATAATCATGTTAGGATGCTTTAGGTTTAATTTTGTGCTCATTTGATTTCATTTAGTGCATAAAACCTAAGTTTTTTTACCAAAATCTATTTCAGAAAACCCTGATTTCAAGGCCATAGTCTTGCTATCAGGGGAAATTTGGTCATTTGACCTAAATTTCGAAATCCTAACCCTAATTTTCACATATTTAAGCATGTCATATCATATTTAGCTTAGTTTATTATATTCAAATTTCAAAACTTGCATTTTATCAAAATATCTTTCTAAAAACCCTAATTTCAAGGCCATAGTCTTGTTATTAGGGGTATTTTGGTCATTTTGACCCCAATTTCGAAATTTCAAATTCCATTTTCATATTTTTTTTCATTTTTTTTCATATTTTATCAATTTTGATTTAAGGGAATCATGGAAAAGGCTTATATATAGCAAAATCCAACAATTTCCTGATATTGTTGGATAAATCTAGAAAAGCCAACATATATTCATTAACAAGTTTTCTAGTTTTGCAGGTACATTGAAGACTTTATTTTTCATGTATTTAAATTTCAATAGTGATGTAATTTGTAATTAAACTTTGGAATAAGAATTTATATTTCCTGCTTAGCTTAGGTTGCATTGCATATAGCTTATTTTTATAATTTTAATGTGTGATGGATGATGATTCATGCATATTTTTACAAATTCACCATGGTCTACACGAATGGCACATGCAATAGCTTCTATGAAGTTTATAAACTTGGTGGAATTTGTATTTATGGCCATAGTCAGAATATGAAGGATATCTAGATTTATGATCTTCACATTAGCCACATTCAGCCTACACTCTTAGGCTAACTTCAAAATGCACTGCATTTCTCAAAAATACAAAAAGTATTTCTCAATTCCTCAAATCCATATTCATTCATTTCATGCATTTGCCAATTCCAATCTCAATTCAAAGAAGTTCATTTTCTCAAATTCTCCTAAGTCTTATAGCAAAATCGATTTTCCCAAAGACATTGAATTTCAAAGGATATTTCAAATATTTCTCAAGTTCCAAATTCAAATTTTCTAAGTTAGAATTTCAATTTCAAAGTTCGAATTCAGAGAAACCAAGTCTCTCAGAGTCGATTTTCACCAAATGTCAAGGATTTCTCAAAATCGATTTTTATTTCTCTCAGAAGTATATTTCAAATCCCAATTCACGATTTTCCATGTGATATCATTTCCAAGATTTACATTTTCTAAATATTTCAATCATTCAAAGCAAACATCATGTTTTCAAATGTGCATTTTTCTGAAAATTCATAGCACATGCCTGATTCTATGTGCATTTAGAAATTAGAATATGATTTAGACAAGTTGAATAGAGTAGAGCATAAGATTGATCCTTGGTTCAATTACCCCTGTTAAAGGTGGCAGGAACGGTTGAACCTCGTACTGACAGGCGAGTCCCATTCTACGGAATTTTCCCGCATTTTAAAGCGGAGGCGAGTTATTTTCAAAAACTTTTTCAAAGGTCAGTTTGATTTGCAAAAGTAAAAATTTTGCGATGATAACAAATACCCTCCATGATCTTACATAAAATTCATACCGTACCTGCCTTAAGGTTCGGTTATAATAGCAATTGCAGTGGTTTTGAGTCTCTTCACAAAGTCTATCTTAAGTATGCATTTTCAAAGGAATAAGCTTGCATAATAGACAAATATGAGTTAAGTAATCGTACACGTAAACAGGCATGCCAAGTAAACTACTTGATTCTTTCTAGAATAAGTCTACCCAAAGAATTTACATTATGCAATTTCAAAAGAATCACAAAGAGTAAAACATTGATCAACCAATACTTCTTCAGATACGCAAATATGCAAAATAATTATTCTATCTCAGAAGTCTTATTTCATTTTGTTCATACACACTATTCGTGCGACTTTCCCCTACCTCGGGATGTCGTGCAGCTGCGTGCGTCTACGCGTGTAGATGATACGAGGCTCGGGCCGCGGAGCCAGAGCGGGGGTCCGATGCGAGGTCTGCAACAGTGCTATGTTAATTATAATGCGGAGAAATAGAAAAACAAGCCTGCCTATAGGAAAAAGAGAGGCAGCAGGGGTGTGCCCCTGCTGGCAGAAATCAGAAGAACGTCAAGGACAAGCCTTTTTGCCTGCAGACGGCAGCGGGGCGACAGGGGATGAGCCCCTGTCGAAAAACTACTAAGGCGGCAAGGGTTCAGCCCCTGCCAAACGCAAAGAAGCGGAAGGGGCTGAGCCCCTGCCGGCAAAATAAATGTGGCAGGGGTTGAGCCTCTGCCAGAAACAATCAAGTGGCAGAGGCTGAGCCCCTGCCTGCGAAAATGAAAGTGGCAGGGGCTGAGCCCCTGCCAGAACCGATTAGGTGGCAAGGGCTGGGCCCCTGCCTGCGAAAATGAAGGTGGCAGAGGCTGAGCCCCTACCAGAATCGATTAGGTGGCAGGGGCTGGCCCCCTGCCTGCGAAAATGAAGGTGGCAGGGGCTGAGCCCCTGCCAGAACCGATTAGGTGGCAGGGGCTGGGCCCCTGCTTGCGAAAATGAAGGTGGCAGGGGCTGAGCCCCTGCCAGAACCGATTAGGTGGTAGAGGCTGAGCCCCTGCCTGCGAAAATAAAAGTGGCAGGGGCTGAGCCCCTGCCAGAACTGATGAAGTGGCAGGGGCTGAACCCCTGCCGGCAAAAATGAAAGTGGCAGGGGCTCAGCCCCTGCCGACAAAAGAAGAGTGGCAGGGGTTGAGCCCCTGCCAGAAACATCAAGTGGCAGGGGCTGAGCCCCTGCCGAAAACATCGAATTGGCAGGAGCTGAGCCCCTGCCGACAAACACGAGACGGCGGTGAGGTGGCAGGGCCTCGGCCCCTGCCAGACCGAGCCACATCGATCCCAAAGATGACAGGCAAAAAAGGGGGTGCCGCAGGGGTGACTGGACCCCTGCCGACCCTCCGAAAGGCATCAAGGGACGTGGGAGGGCGTGGCAGGGGCCGTGCGCCGCCTGTCGGCCTCCCGGCGAGGTGTCAGAAGGGGGGGTGAAGAAGAGAAGAGTGAGGAGAAGAGAAGAGAGAGGAGAAGAGAAGAGAGCGGCGTACCTGGGAGTGGTGGCCGGCGTCGGCAGCGTGCTTAACAGGGAGGAGACCGGCGCAGAGGGGGGAGCGAGGGCTGCGAGAGGGAGGCGTGACTCCCCTCGCCCTCCAACCTCCCTCAAAAAGGCGCAGGGGGCAATCGAAAGGGGAAACCCCTGGTGGGTTTCCCAAACTTGCCTGCACGCGAAGGGGAAAGAAAAAGGGGGTGTTGCGGCGCCCGAATGCTCGGGTTTTTGAAAACCCTAAAATAAAAAGGGGCCCGGGTCGGGTCCGGACCTGACCCGGCCCGGGTCCAAACAGATATTTTTTTTTAAATGGGGTTTTACATCCTACCCCTCTTAAAAGAATTTCGTCCGCGAAATATTTATTACCTTGAAGAATCAAAATACAGGTCAAGATATTTTTCCCTAATATCGTTCTCAGGTTCCCAAGTACATTCGTCAATTCCATGATGTTGCCACCGAACCTTTACAAAGGAAATGGTTTTTGATCTTAGCACTTGGTCACGATGGTCGACGATCTCCACTGGTCTTTCTTCGAATGTCAAGTCCCCTCTAATGTCTATATCATCATAATGAATGATATGCGATGGATCGTGAACATACTTCCTCAACATGGATACGTGAAAAACATTATGGATCTGAGCATACTGCGGAGGTAACGCCACGCGATAATCTGCTTCTCCAATCCGCTCCAGGATTTCGAACGGTCCGACGTATCTAGGACTTAGCTTTCCCTTCTTCCCGAACCAAAATACGCTCTTCGTCGGAGATACCTTAACAAAAACCATCTCACCAATATCGAAGGTAAGCTCTCGTCGACGTCTATCTGCATAGCTTTTCTGCCGACTCTGAGCGGTACGGAGTCATTCTCGAATCATCTGCACTTGTTGAGTATAGTGTTGCAAAACTATAGGTGCCTCCAAACTTCGTTCGCCAACCTCGTCCCAGTAAACAGGTGATCGACATGGCCTCCCATACAAAGCTTCGTATGGGGCCATCCCGATGCTCGCATGATAGCTGTTGTTATACGCGAATTCCGCCAAACTGATGTGGGAATCCCACTCTCCCTTCCAGTCCATCATACAGGCTCGAAGCATGTCTTCTAAGGTCTGAATCGTACATTCCGATAGCCCGTCAGTCTGAGGGTGAAACGCAGTGCTGAACTTCAACTTTGTGCCCAACGCCAACTGAGGTTGTCCCCAAAACCTTGAAGTGAATCTAGGATCACGATCGGAGATAATCGAGACTGGAACACCGTGCAATCTCACAATCTCTCTAACATAGAGATCAGCTAGACTATCCAATGATTGGTTGAGACAGATAGGTAGGAAGTGAGCCGACTTGGTGAGTCTATCGACGATCACCCAAATCGCGTCATGCTTCCTCCGCGTCCTCGGAAGACCGACTATGAAGTCCATGGTATCATCTTCCCACTTCCATAGAGAGATTTCTATTTGCTGCATGACCCCACCGGGTCTCTGGTGCTCGATCTTGATTTGCTGACACGTTAAACACATCGAGACATACTCAGCCACGTCTCGCTTCATACCGTTCCACCAATAATTGCGTTGAAGGTCCTTGAACATCTTCGTGCTACCAGGGTGGATGGTGTATCTAGACTTGTGTGCTTCCGCAAGAATTTCATCTCGAAGAACCGGGTCATTAGGAACCCAAAGGCGCTCTCTCAACCATATACTTCCATCCTCCTTCAGACGAAAAAGTGTATCTTCCAGTATCGCCTGAGCCTTCAACTTCTCGTAGTGTGCATCCATTTTCTGTCCATTGATGATCCTCGCAAGTAGCTCAGGTTGAGCAACAAGGTGGGATAAACTGATTGAACCTTGAGTGATTGCGAAAGGTTCCCAAGAGGCTAGGTCTTCGACCAACCTCCATCCAGCGAATAAGGCATTAATCGAAACTTCTGGTGCTTTGCGAGTGAGGGCGTCCGCCACTACGTTCGCCTTTCCTGGGTGGTAGGAGAGGGTGAAGTCGTAATCCTTGAGGAATTCAAGCCAACGCCGTTGTCTCATGTTCAATTCTTTCTGCGAGAAAAGATACTTAAGGCTCTTATGATCGGTGAAAGCTTCAAATTGCTCCCCATACAGGTAATGTCTCCATATTTTCAGTGCGAACACCACCACAACTAACTCTAAATCGTGAGTTGGGTAGTTCTTCTCGTGAATTTTAAGTTGTCGAGAGGCGTATGCGATCACTTTCCCATTCTGCATCAGCACGGCCCCTAGGCCTGACCCAGAGGCATCAGTATAAATCACGAATCCGCCCTTACCAGAAGGTAAGGTCAAAATAGGAGCACTGGTAAGTCGTTCCTTCAATAACTGAAAACTCGCCTCGCACTTCTCGTCCCATAAAAATTTAGCCTCTTTCTTCAGCAACTTCGTCAGGGGTAACGCAATTTTAGAAAAGTCCTGAATGAATCTTCTGTAGTAACCCGCTAGTCCAAGGAAACTTCTGATATCACGTGCGTTCTTTGGTTGCTGCCAACCAAGTACAGCCTCCACCTTTGCAGGGTCCACGGACACTCCTTCCTTAGAAATAACGTGTCCCAAAAACATGACTTCCTCGAGACAAAATTTACATTTAGAGAACTTGGCATACAAACGTTCCTTTCGCAAGGTCTCCAACACAACTGTTAGGTGCTCTCGACTTTCTGAGTACACCAAGATGTCATCGATGAATACGATCACGAAGGTATCCAAAAATGGCTTGAACACTATGATCATCACAAAAATTTTCCTCTCATAATATTCTCTCTCTTCCTTCTCTTTTCCTTTCCAACCTCTTATTTTCCTCCTTTTTGAAGGAAAAAAAAAGATAAAAGAACAGAAAGAAAGAGAGAAGAGAAAAGAAAGAAGAGAAGAGAAGAGGAACTCTTTTGCGGGTCTCACTTGACCTTAATTTTGAAAATATTTGAAATAACTCGCCTCCGTTTTTAAAATATTTGCGGGAAAACTGGTAGACGGGATCCGCTCGTCGGTACGAGGTTCGACCGTTCCTGGCGCCTTTACCAGGGGTAATCAAACCAAGGGTCGAATTTTATGCCTTTTGCTTTACAAAAAATTTATCTAAGTATTTATCCTAAGTCTAAATGCACAATGAATCATGCTTGTGCAATATGCAAAGATGTATGCTTTTTTTGAAAATATTTTGAAGAATTTCCAAGTGAATCTGATGAAGTGAGGAAATGATTCCTAACTTAGAACTTAAGTTCTAAGTTTTTAGAATAATCAAGAGCTTGGGAAAATAAATCTGGAATTTGGAAATTGATTTTTGAAGTTTTGAGATAAAAGAAGAAGAAAAGAAAAATTCGAAGTCATAAATGGACTTTGAATTTGGAAATTTGAATTTGGATGAATATTTGAAATGGGATTGAATTTTAACTTTGAAGTTTTGAATTTAGAAAGAAATGTGGGAAATCTAAAGAAATTGAGAAATGAAATTGATTTAAAAGTTGGGATCCGAATCCAAGATCTGGATTCTGAATATAATTCAAAGTTGAAGTTTGGATTTAGGATGGGAAATTGATTTGAAATCTAGAATGAAATGGAATTGGTTTTTAAGGAAAGTAGAATTTGGGTTTGGAATTTTGAATGGAATTGGATTCAAGATTTGGAATCCAAGAAGGTATTTAGATCTAAAATCTGAGATCCAAGATAGGGTTGGACTCAGGATCCTAAATGGAATTGGATCTGAAGCCTGAGATCCAAAGTAGAATTGGATTCTGGATCCTAGAATGAATTTGGATCTGAAGTCTGAGATCCAAGATAGGATTGGGTTCTGGATCCTAGAATGGAATTTGGATCTGAATCTGAGATCCCATGGTAAAATGAGGGTCTGGATCCTAAATGAAATTTGGATCTGTGATTGGAGATCCAAAGTGGAAACAGGATTTGGATCCTAAATGGAATTTGGATCCGTGATGGGAGATCCAAAGTGGGATAAGGATTCTGATCCTAAATGGATTTTAGATCTGTGATGGGAGATCCAAAATGGAATAGAGTTTTATACTTGGAAATCTGGGTCCAAGTTGAGATTAGGATTTGTCTTTAGATTTGGGTTTTGAGAAGTCCAAATAGGACCTTTAAAAATGGATCTGGGTTTTAGAAACCCAAATTTAAACTTGAAAAACCTTGATTTGAAGATAAGGGGATGAACTTGATTTTGAAATCAGAAGATAACTTCAAAGTTAAATTGAACTTTGATTTTGAATTTTGATTTGAGTTGGAAGTTTTGAATATAAAAGTGATTTTGGAATTTCAAAGTCAAATTGGTCTTTGAAATTGAATTTTTGAATCTTGAAATGAAATAGAATTGGATTTGAATAAGATCTGATCTGAGAAATGGAGAAGAAGAATCACTTGGAATTTTGAGAAGTAAATTTTGAAAATATGATGCAATTCAATCCTATATGATGAATGAATTTAAATAAGTTTGAAATTGGGTTTAAAAATCATATTTCATTCTTCAAATGAATTTAAACAAGACTAATGATATAATACACTCCTGACTATGGTCATTGAATGTATTATATGATAGTCATATCTAAATTCAACTGAAGGATAAAATACCCTTTTGGTGCTTTTATAGAATTTAAAATGAAATTAACCCTCAATATACCCTGACTATGGCCATTGGTATATATTTTGAGTTAATCCTAAGTTAAATTCTGATAAAAGAAAGAAAATATTTTGAGAAAATATGATGAATTTTGAAAGTGGATCCAGTGTTATTTTGTAAGAGATAAAAATGCTAAGTTTTGTCCGCACCCTGACTATGGCCATTGATGTGGATCATCAACTTAGTATCGATTACCTCTTACGAAATGGTGCACGTGCCATTTGTGTTTTACCATTGTGAGAATTTGAGAAATAAAGGAAAAAAATGCATGAACGAGAAGTAATTCAATGATATTTACAATGCTCATCCATTCTACCTAAAGCAGGAAATGTAAATTTTCATTTAGGATCTAACTATTACAACTTGAATTGAATTTGAAATCTAAATCTAAGAAAGTCCCCAACGTTTTTGGAGATTCCTGCAAAAATTTCTGGTTTAACACAGAGATGGAGAAGTATATAGGAGCAATCATATCGGATCCAATGAAGGTCTCAAGTATGTACCTTATACTAGTAAAATTTCAATGTAAGTGGCAAGATAGGAACTAGAATTCTGTGTTGAGCGAATAGTGAGACATATATAATATCCTAAACTAAAGGGGATGCATATGCACATATGTCTAAGTATGAATTTTATACTAAAGGAGGCAACATACATGTATTTAAATGAGGTGCTTATGAAAGAGTGCCTATGAGAATGATCCTATTTACATGCAAAAAAGGGGGGGGGGGGGGGGTGCACTATATACATCTAGATTAGGAAGAGCACATGAAGGTCATAACAGCTCTAAAAGAAGGTTGATGATTGTAACAATAATTGGTTGTTGTATTTGGAAGATATCACAGCAGCACCTAAGTGCCATTGAGAGAGGTGACAAAAGGCACTATATGCAGCTATGGAAATGCTACACTGCTATACTAAGAAGAAAACTAAGATAAGCAATCAGCAGAAATAGTATCCAACAAAACTACACTGCTACACTAAGAAAACACACAAAAAGTTTAAAGGATTTACAAGAGAGACAGAGAAAGGATGTAGTGACAGAAACGTAGCATAATGTTTGGAGAAATAGCAAAGGACCATGTATGCATTACTGATTGCACTAAATCATACTAACAATTCCCAAAGATTATGAAGGATAGAAATCTATCTATGAAATTAACTCAACCAAACATCCCAATTGAAAGAAATAAGTCAAACTGAACTAAAACATGACAGAACAAGGTGAAGTGTACAAACATGGAAACAAGAGCTGGATAAATATATATGGGAAAGAAGGAGGAAAAAAATGACCTGGCAGAATTTATATAAGTAACAAAGGCTGAAACAATTTGTACGCATGTGCAAACACATAAACACATGCTTCAAAATGTATACCATACCTATGTCAGCAGTTATGTTTGTGCCGATAAAATTATGAGTGGGTTGATGGCACAAGCACGCCTGGTTCTCAGAGATTCCTAACGCAAATTCTTTGTGGCAGTGCACTAGAGACAAGAATGTGACCCTGTGTGAACACCACAAATTTTTCAAAGTTTTGTAAAAATGACCCTTTTGCCCCTAACCCCGTTTTCTGAGAAAATCAAGTCATTTCTTCAGATTCTCTGAATTAAATTCCATAAAACTATATTCAAAATTAATTCCGGATCCGAATCCAGCACTTTAAAACCGTATTTCCTCCAAAAATCCGGATCAAAACCCATTTTTCTGAAGAAATTTTCTCGAAATAACTTTTAATTTCCCTTTTTGTAAATACTTCTCAAAAACACAAAAATCAGTTTTGACCTTTTTGGTTTCTCATAAAATCTAGGATTTTATTCTAAAAAAATACAAAAAATTGAAAAATAAGACAAAAACCAAAAAAATGGAAAATTTCAAAGAAAAATGAATGAGTTTAAACTTTTTAAAGTCGATTTTGCTAAAAAAATCATTTTTAAACCATTTTTTTATGAAAATTTTGTTAAGGGAGCCTCTTTTTGGAAAAACCAAAAAGTTTTTACAAATAAACCCTAATCGCCCGCCTCTCGTTCACGCTCGAAACCCTCATCGCCCAGCCGCCTTCTCCTCCTCTCGGCTCAGCCTTCACAACCAACCTCCATCGCCCTCCATCTTCACCTCCTCCATGTGCGCACCCTCCTCCTCCGCTCATCTTCAACAAACGGCCTTCCCGAATCCTCTTCCCCTCCCTTAAAAGGGCACACAGGGCTCTCTCTTCAGGATCCGCCCTCACCCCCGCATTTCCCTTTCTTCTGCTTCTATCAATCCGTCATCACCTCCCCATCTTCTTCTCCTTCGACGATCCGTTATCACCTTTCCCCATTGTACCTTCTCTTCCCTCTCTGCACATCGTCTTCTACCCCTCCACTTCGACCTTTCTGGCTCTTCTGATCCATCTTTTCATTCTTACGATCCATTTTGTTTTCCCTCTCGCACTCGCTCTCTGGCATCCATTTTTTTTAAGCATCGGCAATCGACGGTTCTCTCGGAGCATCCATTCCCCTTCTTCATCTACCATCCGGCTTTCTCTCTCTCGCATCCACAATCGGACGTCTGCTTCTGATCTATCCAACATCACTTGTTCACCTGGGAGCCACTTCACTTCGAACAATATCGATCGGTGCTTCCCCCCCTTCTGGTCTTCCTCGCCGTCAGCCGAAGGAAATCAACCGTGCAAACACTAGGCCGCATTGATCTACCTTTAACCTCCAAAGTTCCGGCGTAACCACGCCCTTCTTCTCTGGATTTCTCCGAATTGTTCAAAGAAGGTCGATCCTCTCTATAGTATCGGATTACGGTAAGAGTCTGTTGCTTTTCCTCTCTGTTTAAGCTCCATTTTTCTTTTTCTTGTGTTAACGCACCTTTTGCATCATCGATTTGCTCATGGCAATTTCGATTTGCATGCGTGCAATATCAACAGAATGATCTGATTTTGACATTTTTTTTATTTCAAAATTTCTTTAGTTTAGGCAACTTGAATATTAGTTTGTTTAATCCTGAATAAGCCATTTCATCGACTGATTTCATTTGTTTGTTTTTTTCTTGATTCTAGTTTTCTCATCATATGTGATCACTTTATTCCGTCTCATCTTCCTTCTTGTTTATTGTTGACATAATCTCTTGCTATGAAGATCATCCAGAACTGACGATTGATTATCCCAATGTCTAGGCACCATTCTTGCATGTATTTACTTCTGTATTTCTTTTTCTTTTTCTTTCTTTTCTTCCTTTTTCCTATTTTCATTTTATTTCCACAATATGCTTCATCCTTACCGTTTTGCTGTAAGTAAAAGAAATGAATCTTATGAGAATTGTAATGACATACTGAGATCTCTCTAAGAGTGATGATGGAATTAACACTGCTTGAAAGTACCTGGTTAGACCTCGGAAGTCGAGTTAAATTTTTACAGGGAGAAATGTACATAAAGGGTTAGATTAGCATAGCTGAAGCTCATGTTCCTGCTACTGATGAGGAAATAAAAGGGAAATGCCAATATGTGTAGATATTCTTGACACTGGTTCCGGGTGGATTTTGTAAGTCATGCGCCTGTTTGGGTTATGTCGTGATCATTACCCTCACTAGCCGACTGACTTGTTAGTTGGTTCAATTCAAATACTGTTTCTGTTGTTATATCATGACAACAACGTGGTCTCTCACTCAAATCTAGGGGATATTCACTATCCGTTATGTTTGCTGTTTTCATTTTATGCTCATACACCATAACCTCTATAGTCACTTTACTGCATTTCTTAGTATATTCGGCCAATCATTCATCTGAGTATTATCCATGTATATGTATACCCTCTTGTAACATATGGATTTTGTCATGTATCATCTTGTTCTGAAATGTATTCAAAGCCTTGGCTTCTGTCACCCATATCCCAGCACTTGTATACCTTTCATAAAATCCATCAGTATGTGTTCACCCAGTATTCTGCCCATGTTTTAATTTTCAAAAGGCTGTTCAAATAAAATGATTGTTCAAGTGAAATGCTCACTGATCGGCATAAGTTTTGAAAGCTATTCTGATGATCACTCAATGAAATTAGTTTTGTCTCAGTGTGTGGCCCTGCAGAAGCTACAACATGACCTGGGGAAACATATGTTATCATACGTATGCTCCACAAATGGGTGAAACCAGTGATGTTACCAGTCGAAATGAGCCCTTTCACAAGAGAGTATATATTTCTGTTTTTTTTATGCGGGAGTTCTATTTGAACAGGATTCATGTTGTGAAAGCGTCACATGTTTGTTTTGCAGGCTTATGCTAATATTTCTTTTCGTTGGTAAATATCATGCAAACCCTTCCCATCATATTGTGTCTATACAATAGTTTGTTAGCGCCATGATGCAAATAGAGAATTACCTGGTGTCTATAAGCTAAACATGAATCAGACCAAGAAGATATTGTTCAATACATCTTCTGTAAATGTCTTCAGCCTCATTCACCTATGGCCTTGTGTGCATATTTCACGTTTCCCCACTACCTAACACAGGTTTGTTTCCTCAGCAAGCCTTATATAAAGCACACTGTCCGGTGGAGTTCAAATTTCATCTAACTATCTCTGACCCAGATCTGGAGACACTCAGAAACCGAGTTAGGAGCAATAGCTCCTGACTGTTTTTTTCTTTTTATCCTGACTGTGTATATTTAGGGCCAAAATGAGTAAAGTTGGTAAGCCATGTTCCTTGTTTTAAGTTCGCCAAGCTAATGTGTTTGGTTGGCTTTTGATAGAATTATCGTGCCAGCCGGAAGCCGCGCCTTTGAAGAGGGCCTAGGTATGTCTCCAGAATCAGCAGAATTCTGCCAATGAATTATCGTTTTGTCTTGTCTAATTAGTGTTGTTACTTTTCTTTATATTACTTCTGAGAATGACATCTTGAAGCATGATAAAATCTGTTTGTATTCATCTTTATCCTGTTATCTGTCAAGAATCATGCCCAGTTGCTTCCACAGCAACTAGATTAGCAGTTGGTAGAAAGAAACTTGTTACATCAGTATTAGTTGTCTGATTCCCAGACATGTCTATTTTCAAATTCAGTTTTCTAAGAAAGTGATGCATCGGCTGTATTGACATCCACCATGAGTTTTAAGTAGGTGGGCTGAGTGCCGGAACATGGGTAATTTTCTTTGCTTATGAGAAGACATAGACTGTCAATTAAATTGGATCCTCTTTTGCTGTCATCGATGACTCATCATGCTCAGTGTATAAAAATAGTTGTGTATACATCTTTTTCCTTTTTTTTTTTCTTAATATATCACTAGCAAACACCTGTACATTTTTTTTTTTACAAATACTGCTGTAATAGTTCTGTGAAAATTCTCCAACATGTATATTCACTGCACCCTACACCTTGCATGTCACACAGTATTTACTATAGCCTGCTGCTTCATCTCATCACTTATTGCACTTACAATAACACCTCTGCATTGCTGTGTAATTCCCACTTAGGGCACATTGTCGCCATCTTCAGCATGTTGTCACCATGGCATTACTACATTTACTAACATACAGCCACCACCATTCATATCAACAATAGTTGCTGTAATTTCCTACAGCCACCTTCACCGCACCACTGCGGTGATTCATCACGTTTTCATAATCATGCCAAGTACCACAACAGCATGATGTTCATTACTAATTCCCACTGTAATCCCTTTTTCTTTTTATGATAGTTCACTTTTGAACTATCATAATCATCATATTTTCATCATTCTTTTTACAAGTGGTTCATAGGAACCGCTGTGAATTCTTCTCTTCTTTTTATGATAGTTCACTTTTGAACTATCATAATCACCATATTTTATCTTTCTTTTACAAGTGGTTCACAAGAACCACTGTAAATTCTTCTCTTATCTTTATGATAGTTCATTCTTGAACTATCATAATCATCATATTTTCATCATTCTTTTTACAAGTGGTTCATAGGAACCGCTGTGAATTCTTCTCTTCTTTTTATGATAGTTCACTTTTGAACCATCATAATCACCATATTTTATCATTCTTTTACAAGTGGTTCACAAGAACCACTGTAAATTCTTCTCTTATCTTTATGATAGTTCATTCTTGAACTATCATAATCATCATATTTTTATCATTCTTTTTACAAGTGGTTCTCAGGAACCGCTGTAAATTCTTCTATTCTTTTTATGATAGTCATCATTCTTTTACAAGTGGTTCATAGGAACCGCTGTAAATTCTTCTCTTCTTTTTATGATAGTTCACTTTTGAACTATCATAATCACCATATTTTATCATTCTTTTACAAGTGGTTCACAAGAACCACTGTAAATTCTTCTCTTATCTTTATGATAGTTCATTCTTGAACTATCATAATCATCATATTTTTATCATTCTTTTACAAGTGGTTCACAGGAACCACTGTAAATTCCTTCTCTCTTTGTACATACGTGTAGATATATATTCCTACATATATGTGTGTTTCTCATAAATACAGGGTAGACCATATGCCTTTCTCCTTCAAATATAAACCAAGCACCTTGTGCAAGATTTTGGATAGTCATTTTCATTCATATTTTAAATCTCCTTTTGTGCAAATCCTCTCTGGTAGGAATATAAGGAAGACTGGGATAAAAAATATTTGATGTTCTCAAATCCAATTGTTGTAAATAAATAAGATGATGAAAACTCTACATTTCCAGTCTTAGATAGAATGAATGAGCATTGTAAAAAGCATTGAACTACTTGTATTCATGCATTTTCTCCTTTATTCCTCAAAATTCTCACAATGGTAAAACACGAATGGCACGTGCACCATTTCGTAAGAGGTAAATCAATCCTAAGTTGATGATCCACATCAATGGCCACAGTCAGGGTGTGGACAAAACTTAGGATTTTTATCTTTTACGAAATAACACTGGATCCACACGGGATCCATTTTCAAAATTCATCATATTTCCTTAAATATTTTCTCCTTTTATTAGAATTTAACTTAAAATTGACCCAATATATACCAATGGCCATAGTCAGGGTATATTGAGAGTTAATTTCATTTTAAATTCTATAAAAGCACCAAATGTATTTTATTCTTCTCTTGAATTTAAACATAGATTATTATATAATACATTCAATGACCATAGTCAAGGATGTATTATATCCTCAATCTTGTTTTAATTCATTTAAAGAATGAAATAGTTTTTCAAAATCCAAAATTCAAAAATTTAAATTCATTCATTTTAGGATAGATTTGTATTATATTTTTAAAAATTTTTTTCATAAAAACCCAAGTAATTCTTTTCTTCATTTCTCAGATCAAATCCTATTTATAAATTTAAATTCAATTCTATTTCTCAAAAGGATTCAAGAATTCAATTTCAAAGTCTCATTTGACCTTGAAACTTCAGAATCATCTTGTATTTCAAATTCCAAATTCTATCTTAAATTTAAAATCCAATTCAATTCTGAAATTCATTTGTATATTCAAGATTCAATTTCTGAAATTCATTTTCCAAGTTCAAATTAAACTTGAAAGTTCTTGATTCATCTTCTGAATTTAACTCCAAATCCATTTTAGGATCCGGGATTCCACACTCATATTGGATCTCAGACTTCAGATCCAATTCCTCTTTAGGATCCAGAGCCCAATTCCACTTTTGGATCTCAGACTTCGGATCCAATTTTCCTTTAGGATCCAGACTCCAATTTCACTTTGGGTCTCAGACTTCAGATCCAAATCCATGTTAGGATCCAGAAACCAACTCTACTTTGGGTCTCAGACTTCAGATCCAAATCCATGTTAGGATCCAGAAACCAACTCTACATTGGATCTTAGACTTCAGATCCACAACCCATCTTAGGATCCAGAACCAATTCTACTTTTGGATCTCAGACTTCAGATCCAAATCCATCTTAGGATCCAAAATCCAGTTCTACTTCGAATCTTGGATTTCAGACCCAAATCCATCTTAGGATCCAGAACCCAATTTTATATCGGATCTCAGATCTCAGATTTTAAGTCCATCTTTAGATCAAATTCCATTCCCAATTCTAGATTTCAAATCCAAATCCATTTTTAGATCTCATCCAAAAACTCCCTAAACCCATTTCTATTCTTAAATACCATTGGATTATCTCACATCCATTCCAAACTTAAAAATCTAAATTCAATTCCATCTCAAGTATTTTAAATTCAAATCCAAATTCAAAGTCGATTTTGACTTTGAAACTTCATTTCCCTTCATTTCAAAGCTTCAAGTCATTCTTTCTCATCCTGATTTACTTAGAACTTCTCTGATCTATCTCAAGCTCTAAGTTAAAATTCAATCATTTCTTCATATCTTTTACAAGTTCATCTCAGAATACTTGGAAATTTCCAAAACATTCTTTTCAAAAGAGCATACATCCTTGCATTTCACAAGCATGATTCTCTGTGCATTTAGAGTTAAAATAAATTCTTAGATTATATTTAGGCAAAGCAAAAGGCATAGATTCGATCCTTGGTTCGATTACCCCTGGTAAAGGCGCCAGGAACGATCGAACATCGTACCGACGAGCGAATCCCGTCTCCCAGTTTTCCCGCGAATATTTCAAAAACGGAGGCGAGTAATCTTTTAAATCTTTTCAAATCAAGGTCAAGTGAGACCGCGCAAAATAGTTCCTTTTCTTTCTCTCTTTCTCTCTTTCTCTCTTTCTCCCTTTTCTCTTTTCTTTTCTCTTTTCTCTCTTTTATTTTTTCCCTTCAAAAAAGAGGAAAATAGAAGTTAGAAAAGGGAAAGATAAGGAAGAGAGAGAAACCACACAAGAGAGGAAAAATTTTGCGATGATCACACCCTGGTAGCAGTTTTCAGCAGGAAATGGTCCTCCACTGATATCCATCAAGAAATCTATAGGCAATTCCATAAGACGAGCTTCTCCCCTTAGCACCAGCAAGTATCTTGAATATCTGGGTTTCTCAAACTTCTCTCCCAGAAGAAATCAAATAAGCAATTAATGCATTTTGAACTATGCAAAGTGAGATGTTTTGCATCATCTGTTAGTAAAAAAAAAATAACATGAAGAGATCCAAGGAGGTCACCCAGACAATCGGTCCAAATTGCCAACGGAATCAGAAGTCTGCTGAAAAAGGTGCCGAAAATATCTTCTCCAAAGGAGTTCTTCATGTGCCTGCACCTGAGTACAAGCAACCTTTGGCAGCCTAGCCATAACCTGTTGAATGCATTAAAATGTTGCTGCTCCAAGACCATCAAAGAACCATTTAGTCAATATTTTGCAGAAAAAGGCTATCTGTGTACATGTACACAATCATATGCTAAGGGTCACCGAGGTAGACTATGGCAGAGATGTTAAAAAGAAAACATATATATCAAAAGGAAACATCAAAACAACCAAAACAAAACAAAGATTGTCACTACCATCAGATGAACCACTTATGTTGCGGCCAAACATAGTTGCTATCCATCAGATGAACCACTTTCAAGATGAAAGGTCTGAGAACACACATGATGCTTTGAGCCCCTCAATGGCCAGACAAACATTGAGATCAAACACGTCTAAAGAAGCTGATATTTTCCCTCCCTTTTGAATGGGGCATCAAGCCTCTCTTGCTTTTCATTACTCCAGGGTGTACTAAACGAGGGTACACACTATAGGGGTACGCATTTCTGCCGAAATCAGTTCCCGGCCCCTAAGTGAACAGAGCCTCTAGGCGTCCTACTTCGAGACAATATGAGTAATATAAGTGTTCATAACCTTCAAACCCAATTAAATGTGCCCAACTTCGCAAAAGAAAGTACTAGGAAGGAAAGGAAATGACTTCGTTATACACTGAAGCAAGGAATTTTGCTTCTCTTCAAGTGTATAATAGCTAAAACAACAAAACCATAGCAAATTCAGTATCTGAAAAAAAAAAGAAAATAGTCAGCATCAGATACACCAAACACATATTAACAAAAGCTTATATCAAATAAATGACCTAAGCAGTAAATAACAACACAGAGAAGGCACAAATAGCAGTCTAAAAAGAAGAAAATACACTAACAAACTGCAACCGAGACCAACAAAAGGTAACATAACAGACCATCAATGAACCAATATATCCAGAAAGCCTCATCTGTCCTGTGAAAAAGTTTATATCAAAATTTATCATTTGAAGTAGACATAACATATTTTATTGCGTTATTCATATCAGCAGAAGAAATAACAAAGGTATGTGGGACATCAAATGTGCAAGAAGAATTACTAGAATTTATAGAACTTATCACATAACGCAGAACCCATATCGACTATCTTAGCTGAACATGATGGCCCCACAGACTGACTAGGTCTGAAAAGGCTTCTCAGATTTTGCAATCTGTACTCATACTTACTCATCTTGACAGCCCAGAATTCATAAAGATTCATCTATCCACCTTCATTCTCCTATCCAATTGACTTTCTTAGGGGCATAACAACAATAGAATTTCATACTCGATTAGTGTTGATGTCAAATTGGAGGGCACCGATGGAGATGCACATGTATAAAAACAGAAGACCATGATGCAGAGATAGATAAACAGGAGAATATGATACAGAAAATGGTGGTGCGGATGCCCAAGAATGGATGATGTTGGACTATGGTTTGGAAGGAAAAATGAGCCAACGCAAAACCTATCCTTATGATAAATCAAACATGAACCCAACCTTTTTTATCAGCCGAGCAGGGTATTTCGCGACAGAAGTCTGTGAACTGCTGATGCTCAACGTTTTGGGTTTAATTCAAACGCAAATGCCATAGCACGTTGAATTGATACAAGCCAGATTAAACGCGGAAGAGAGATGAAATAGCATGAAACAGAAATGAGAAATGATAATGACCATAAGAGCAAGGATCGTAAGAAATTGCTAGAAATCTGACTATGTATTAATCCCAAAATAATAACAATACCTGTGGATAATAATATATAAAAAAAAATGACAGATCTATAATAAAAGGGAGAGAACCACCATCGGCGAGCATCAAAAACAATAAGTCGAGTGTAAACAGACGATCAGAGTAAATCGAAAAACAAAAGAAAATTGGGATGAGAACAGAAAATGGGATCTGAATATAGGGAAATGACGAACCAATTAAAGTTCAAATTATTATTAAAAACAAAAGAGAGGTAAAACGAATGTTGGAATCAAAACCTTCCGTTGATGTAGCACTCTGTAAACCGATGTTGCTATCTGCAAACCGGATTTACAAGGGGTGCACTAATAGGGCCTGAAGCAAGCAAAAAAAAAGGGAAAAATCAGAAGGCAAAATAAGAAAGAACACCTACCGTAGCTTGCTGGAAGGAGGGGAACTTGAAAGGAAGGGGATTCTGAGGAAGGGTGAAGGCGATCTTCAGACGGATCAAGCTCCTTTATAACTGCTTTTGCTGTTGGGGCTGAAGATTTGATCGATCAGAGGAGGAGAAGATGGTGGTGAGGTAGAAGCTGGATCGAGAAGAGGAAGAAGAGAGGTCATGGTGGGGTGATAACGGATGCCTTCAATGGGGCTTCGTGCATCCCCTTTTAAGGAGGAAGAGAAGGTTCGAGAGGTAGGTGCCGTTAGGCATCGATGGCGGAGAAAGGGGGTTCGGAGATGGAGGGTGATGGAGAGAGAAGGCCGTCCGAGAAGAGGGGTTTCAAGGGTTTTGTAAAAGAGAAACCGAAAAGGGGAGAAAAGGAGAAGAAGAAAGAAAGGGTTTGGAGGGGTTTATTCATAAAAAAATTTGGTTTTTCCAAAAAGAGGCTCCTTCAAAAAGTTTTTCATAAAAAGGGTTTTAAAACGATTTTTTTAGCAAAATTGATTTAGAAAGCTTAAACTCATTTGTTTTTCTCGTAATTTTTCCAATTTTTTGGTTTTTTGCGTTATTTTTCTATTTTTTTGTATTTTTAGAATAAAATCCTAAAGCTTTACGAGAAATCAAAGACTTAAAACTATTTTTTTTATGTTTTTGTAAAATATTTACAAAAGGGAATTTTTCAGAGCTATTTTGAGAAAATTTCTTCAGAAAATGGATTTGTGTCCGAATTTTTGAGAAATATTCGAGGTTTATAACCTCGAACTGAGAAATATAGGGCCGAGGATCCAACAGAGTGTCGGATGAGCCGCGCGAGCCTTTCAAAATTATTTTTTTGGTATTTTTGTGATTTTATTTTGGAAATCGGACAACGGGGCTCAGATTTGGATTTAAAATACTGGGTTCAGACCCGGAGCTGAATTTGAATATATCAATGTGGAATTTAATCCAGAAATCTGAAGAAAGACTGAGTTTTAGCTTTTGAAATCACTTTGATTTAAAAAAAAATAGAGTCAGGGGCAAAAAGGTCATTTTTACAAAACTTTGAAAAATTTGGGGTGTTCACAAACACCCTATTCATCAAGTCCATGAAAGCTATAGGGGCATTGGTCAGTCCGAACGACATGACCGTGAACTCGTAATGTCTGTATCTCGTCCGAAAGGCCGTCTTAGGAATATCCTCATTCCTAATTCTGAGCTGATGGTATCCAGACCTAAGATCGATTTTCGAGAAAACCTTGGCCTTCTGCAACTGATCGAACAAGTCTTCGATATGGGGCAAAGGGTACTTGTTTTTTATCGTGGCCTGGTTGAGCATTCGATAGTCGATGCACAGACGCAAGGTCCCGTCCTTCTTCTTCACGAAGAGCATAGGAGCTCCCCAAGGAGAAACGCTGGGGCGAATGAATCCCTGATCTAACAACTCCTGCAACTGTTTCTTCAGCTCCTCAAGCTCAGCTAGCGCCATTCTGTAGGGTGCTTTAGAGATTGGTGTCGTACCTGGTAGCAATTCAATATTGGATTCTACCTCACGAGACGGGGGAAGTCCCGACAGCTCTTTAGGAAAAACGTCGGGGTAATCGCGAACAACATCCAGCTCACTGATGGGAATAGGCATTGGATCTGACTGGATAACACTAACCAAAAAGGCAGTGTATCCCTTCCGCAAAAAGTTCTGTGCCTTAAGCGCCGAGATCATCCGGCTTGCTCGAACAGGTCTGGGAATTCTGAATTCTACTCTCGAAGAGCCTGGAGGTGATAAAACGATCTTGCCATCACGGCAAAAGATCTTGGCATGATACTTGTGCAACCAATCCATGCCTAGGATGACGTCAAATTCGGTCATCTCCAGCAGGATAGCACAAGCAGGCAAGTGCCTCTCTGCCACAACTACGTCCAATTCAGGTATGAAAGTGGTGCAAACTGTGTTCTTCCCAACGGGGTTATACACGTCTAAAGCATTATCAAGTGTTTTTACCGTTATATGCAATTGTTTTATGAATTTTTCTGACACAAACGAGTGTGTAGCACCACAATCAAAGAGTGCAAAAGCTGCTTGATCAGCAACAAGAATGGTACCTTGAACGAGATCCCCTTTGGTCAATTGATTGACCGTGGCTGCATAAACTCGACCCGGCTCCCTGCCACTGCTTGGTTGTGCTCGCTGTTGTTGCTGATGAGGTGGTCGAGGAGGCTGAGATACGTTGCCGGTTCGCTTGAGGTCATCTGCTGCTTTCTTCCGGCAGTCGCGTATGAAATGGCCCATCTTGCCACAGTACAGGCATCCGCCAATGTCCCGCAGACAAGATTGTCCCACATGAGGCCTCTTGCACCTGGGGCAGTTATCTCCCGACGGTTGTCTGGGCGGTGGGTGGCCCTGCTGTCGTTGGCGCTTTGCTGGAGGAAACTGTTTCTTCCCTCCTTCAGTCTTCACTGGAAAAGGTGGTCGTTGCCCTGAGCCGCCGGAAAAGGTCGTCTTCTGCTCACCACCTGACGCGGTTGACTTCTTGGCTTGCACACTTTTTGAACGCTCCCAATCCTCGTTCAGTAGGGTGGCTGCTGCTACTGCCGCAGAAAAAGTCGCGGGCATACTGGTGAGAACCCTATGCCTGAGTCCTTTCTTCAGTCCGCAAATGATCTTCCCGGCCCGCTCATGATCATCCTCGAATAGGTGAGGACAATAGCGCTCCAACCGTTGAAATTTGGCGATATATTCGTTCAAACTTAAGCTGCCTTGGCACAGCTCCAGAAATTCCACCTTCTTCTTTTCCCTCGCATGAGGAGGGAAATAGTTTCCGAGAAAAACCCTTCGGAAGGCCTCCCACAGAATCACCTCAGCACCTGAAAACTGCACCTCCCGCATAGTGTCCCACCATTCGCGAGCGTCGTCCTTTAAACGAAAGGACCCGGACATTGTCTTCTTATCATCAGGAACGGACAACACTTGGAACACCCGTTCCACATCTTTAACCCAACTCTCCGCCAAGTCAGGATCAACCTTGCCCGAGAAAGTAGGAGGGTCCAGCTTCAGAAAATTTTCATATGTGGCGGTTGGTGCATTCCCAACAAGTGAACCCGAATCCTGATGGGGACGACCCTGGTTACGAATCGCCTCAGCTAAGGAGTTGAGGGTATCCATCATGAATCCCCTCTGCTCACGCAACTCATCGGTCATGCTGTGGCTTGAGTTTCCCGCCATCCTTAAAAAGCAACCAAGACTAACGTCAAAATACTGAAGACGTACAAGTAGACATAAGTATAGAAGCAAAGGCAAAAACATAGATCTTTATTACGAAAGTCAAATATTTAGAATCCAGTTGTGCTGGTACATAAGCAAAAGTTCTATTCTGTAATTATAAATGAGTTCACAGACTCCAACAAAACTGGGTACATGCTACCTCCCCTTAGGGACAGCTAGAGTACTTCCTAAGATATTCCCTTCTATTGCCTGTGCGCCTGAATCTGCGCTTAGGGGTGAAGGGAAGTGGCTCCTCGTAGGAGGGCTCCTGCCCGTAAAGGGGCGTCGCCGGAGTATATTCCGGTGAGCCAAGACTATAATCTGAAGAATCCGTCGCAGGTGTGTATGTGGGTGATACACCGCCCACTGGGTCTGCCGGAAGTGGCGGTTGCTCGCCTGCAGTCGAAAATGCGATCTTGTCGTCATGCTCGGCCTTGTGGAGGCAAGCATCCATGGTGTGCCCAGTTTCTCCGCAGAAACCGCACTCCTCTGCTAACTCAGGGGGAACAAAATCTCTCGATGACTCCTGTGGTGTCTGATGGTGCACCCGAATGTGTGAAGGCGCGAAACCACCTTCTCGAGCATGCACTTCAGCCCACGTTGCTGCCAAGGGTATCTGGTAGGCGATCGGTAGTGAGAAGCCTTGCTCATCCGTAAAAATGGGTAGAGGAGGGCGGTTAGCCCAGTAACCAGCCCCGAACATCTCACGTCCGCCCCTCTCCCTTACGGAACGACCACGTACACTACGCGTGCTCCTACCGCGACTACCATTAGAACCAGTAAACGGATCCATATATCCAACGGTACTACGAATAAAACAAGAATATAATTTAGTCTAAACATGCTATGAAATATCAAAGACTTACTTACAGCGCGATGGGATGCTCAATAGTCAAGATTCCACCTCTTTCTGATTGGATTTGATACCAAGTTGTAACGCCCCAAAAAATTTGACTTGTGATTTCGAAAACTTTATCGAAAAACCTTTCACATATTTAAAGTTTTAACTTTTAAAAATGACAGCGGAAGATATTTAGAAAGGAACACAAGTCAACAATTCTTGGTACGTTAGCTGAAAAACCCTCATTCACATGTACAACAACTTAAAGGAATTTAAGAATAAGGCAATCGATTAAAATCTGCAGTTTATTACAAAATGAGCATTTTATTCCAAAAGTTCAATAAATCTAAGAAAACTCCAAAAAATCCCAGAGCCAAGCCATCAGCAGAAAGAAGATGAATCTTGATCCACGTTGCACCACGCCATCGGCCGCCAGTGAAGTCCTACTCCTCACCTGTCCATGAAATGGGTCAGTTTCATAACAAACCAGTAGGTGCACGAACAGGTAAGTAGAATGAAAATAAAACAGGACATTCATGAGATAAGCAGTTATGATATTTAAGCAATTAAAGCAGTTGTAGTCTATTCTAACAAATGTAATAAGTGCAAAGAGTGGTTAGTTGAAGCAGTGTAAGTCTCAGTCATCTATATCTATTCATGAATATATTCTTTAAGTTCTGATATTAGCTGGCCTGTGGGTACGCACAGACGCGAAACGTAGAAACAGCCGAGACCGATCCGGGGGTTTATTATGTCAGGTGTTTTCCTTAACCCGGATTGCTGACTGAGTCCGCTCCTAAGGGGACGGTCAGTGACCAAGAGAGTAAATCCCCAAAGGCATTCGTGGCCCATGGATGCATCCAACTTCTGCAGAAGTGCCTGAGAGTTACCACCTAGGATAATTTATGGTAATCCCAATTCCCCTAACTCCGATGACTGGGGAAAACCGAGTCTTTTGCCCGTGGGGTGGTTGTTAACAACCTGTCCATCGGAGTCTTTGTACCATCCATCCTCTCCCTTGATGAACCGTGAAGATCGGATGGGTACGACGGGGGTTTCTTAACCGCCGCCCCATCCTACATGCTCTGGTCCATTAGACCCACTCGAGCATCTTGCTTGTGAAGGCGAAAGGTCACCATTTATGTGATCTCAGCATTGTGCTAATTGCACTCATCGAGGTTGCTACAACCTCATCATCCCACCATCGTAACCCACGTGGGACGTACTTGTCCAAAAGTACGATCGTACCTTCCTAGAGGTACAACTACGATGAGAGGGCAACATAATGTTTTATGATTCTTTTGGTTCCTAAATGACATGTTTTGCTTTTCTGAGCAATTGGCCTGTGGAGGCCGATATTACCACATCAAAATCAGTAAAGTATAGATTTCACACTTCAATACCCTCCATGATCTTACATAAAATTCATACCGTACCTGCCTTAAGGTTCGGTTATAATAGCAATTGCAGTGGTTTTGAGTCTCTTCACAAAGTCTATCTTAAGTATGCATTTTCAAAGGAATAAGCTTGCATAATAGACAATTATGAGTTAAGTAATCGTACACGTAAACAGGCATGCCAAGTAAACTACTTGATTCTTTCTAGAATAAGTCTACCCAAAGAATTTACATTATGCAATTTCAAAAGAATCACAAAGAGTAAAACATTGATCAACCAATACTTCTTCAGATACGCAAATATGCAAAATAATTATTCTATCTTAGAAGTCTTATTTCATTTTGTTCATACACACTATTTGTGCGACTTTCCCCTACCTCGGGATGTCGTGCAGCTGCGTGCGTCTACGCGTGTAGATGATACGAGGCTCGGGCCGCGGAGCCAGAGCGGGGGTCCGATGCGAGGTCTGCAACAGTGCTATGTTAATTATAATGCGGAGAAATAGAAAAACAAGCCTGCCTATAGGAAAAAGAGAGGCAGCAGGGGTGTGCCCCTGCTGGCAGAAATCAGAAGAACGTCAAGGACAAGCCTTTTTGCCTGCAGACGGCAGCGGGGCGACAGGGGATGAGCCCCTGTCGAAAAACTACTGAGGCGGCAGGGGTTCAGCCCCTGCCAAACGCAAAGAAGCGGCAAATGTGGCAGGGGCTGAGCCCCTGCCAGAAACAATCAAGTGGCAGGGGCTGAGCCCCTGCCAGCAATAGCCAAGTGGCAGGGGCTGAGCCCCTGCCTGCGAAAATGAAAGTGGCAGGGGCTGAGCCCCTGCCAGAACCGATTAGGTGGCAGTGGCTGGGCCCCTGTCTGCGAAAATGAAGGTGGCAGGGGCTGAGCCCCTACCAGAACCGATTAGGTGGCAGGGGCTGGGCCTCTGCCTGCGAAAATGAAGGTGGCAGGGGCTGAGCCCCTGCCAGAACCGATTAGGTGGCAGGGGCTGGGCCCCTGCCTGCGAAAATGAAGGTGACAGGGGCTGAGCCTCTGCCTGCGAAAATGAAAGTGGCAGGGGCTGAGCCCCTGCCAGAACCGATGAAGTGGCAGGGGCTGAACCCCTGCCGGCAAAAATGAAAGTGGCAGGGGCTTAGCCCCTGCCAGCAACAATTATGTGGCAGGGGCTGAGCCCCTGCCGGCAAAAGAAGAGTGGCAGAGGTTGAGCCTCTGCCAGAAACGTCAAGTGGCAGGGGCTGAGCCCCTGCCGACAGACACGAGACAGCGGTGAGGTGGCAGGGCCTCGGCCCCTGCCCGGAAGAGTCAACGAATGGCAGGGCCCCCAGCCCCTGCCAGACCGAGCCACGACGATCCCAAAGATGACAGGCAAAAAAGGGGGTGCCGCAGGGGTGACTGGACCCCTGCCGACCCTCCGAAAGGCATCAGGGGACGTGGGAGGGCGCAGCAGGGGCCGTGCGCCGCCTGTCGGCCTCCCGGCGAGGTGTCAGAAGGGGGGGGGGGGGTGAAGAAGAGAAGAGTGAGGAGAAGAGAAGAGAGAGGAGAAGAGAGCGGCGTACCTGGGAGTGGTGGCCGGCGTCGGCGGCGTGTGCAGCAGGGAGGAGACCGGCGCGGAGGGGGGAGCGAGGGCTGCGGGAGGGAGGCGTGACTCCCCTCGCCCTCCAACCTCCCTCAAAAAGGCGCAGGGGGCAATCGAAAGGGGAAACCTCTGGTGGGTTTCCCAAACTTGCCCGCATGCGAAGGGGAAAGAAAAAGGGGGGGTTGCGGCGCCCGAATGCTTAGGTTTTTGAAAACCCTAAAATAAAAAGGGGCCCGGGTCGGGTCTGGACCCGACCCGGCCCGGGTCCAAATAGATTTTTTTTTTAAATGGGGTTTTACAGTTATTGTCCAAGTGCGAAGAGTGAATAATTGGCGAAAAGACAGAAATACCCTTGGCATGGATCAGAAGACTTAGTTGCTTTTCTATTTTTATTTTAGTGATTAATTGTAGTTGTATTACCTTTGTAATTATAGATTGATATTTGTAATTAATAAATTAAATTTTATAGAAATATCTTGATTAATTCTTGTTCCCTGAGGATTTGACCCGTACTTACCACTTTGTGGAAAGTCGGTTTTTATACTTTTGGTTGACGATTTTCCAAAGTTTTATTGAAAATAATTGTTTTAAAAAGATCATTTCAAAATATCAACCAGTAGGGATGGATTTGAGAGTATCCATCAAGGCTATGGTATAGGAGAAAGAAACGAAAGTGGAGAAATGATTTTAGATTTTGGTTTGTCCTATGATATGATCTTAGCTGCAGCAAAGATGTTGTCATAACCATTGACAGCAACAGGAAATAATGCATGAAATTAATAGAATATAGAAGTATACAGAAAGAACTGAAATTCAAAACCTCCGAAACAGGGGTGTTTCACTTGTTACTCATGAATGCTATTGCCTAAACAAAGAGACCGGATTCATAAAATGAACCAAATATGCATTTAAATCAGACTTTGCAAATGATATATGAGGAACAAAACATAAACCCTGTGATAAGTGTTGGCTTTAGAGGTAATAGCCAACGCTTTTTATTGCAAATAAATGGCATTGATGCTGCTATGAACATCTCAAACTACTTGCCATGCTTTAGGATATACAACGAAATGTGCAGGAAAAGGGTAAACAGGGAAGATAAAATGAAGAACTGATTGGTGTCTCGAGAAGGATTCAGAATCAATATGAAATAAGATAGCGGGTGGCATGAGAAAGGTGGCTAAGGAGGTATTGGGTGAGTCTAAAGGCGATGCACCGCTAGGTAAGAATACATAATGGTGGAACGAGGATGTCAAATTAGCTATTAAAGTTAAAAGAGAGTGTTATAAAAATCTAAGTAAGAGTCGTGATAATGAGAATTTGGAGAAGTATATGATAGCAAAGAAGGAAGCTAAAAAAGTAGTTCGAAATGCAAGAGATAAGGTATATAAGGAGGTTTATGACAAGTTGGATACCAAAGAGGGTGAGAAGGATATTTATAGGCTTGCAAAAATGAGAGATAGGAAATCGAGGGATCTGGGTATGGTAGATGTATCAAAGATGAAACGCAAAGGGTTTTAGTCAAAAATGAGGAGATTAAGGAGAAATGAAAAGATTATTTTGATAAGCTATTTAATGGAAGTCATGCTCAGAATCTTGGAGACTTCTCCATTCCTTTTCATGAGATAAATCGTGACTTTATGCGCAAGATTCAAAAGAAACAAATTGCAGAGGCTTTGAAGAAAATGAAATCAAGAAGGGTAGTTGGCCCAGATGGTATACCTATCGAGGCTTGGAAATGCTTGTGTGAGAAATGTTTAGAATAGTTGACAAATCTTTTTAACAAGATTTGGCGGACAAATAAAATGCCTAATGAGTGGAGGAAGAGTACTTTGGTGCCTCTATATAAGAATAAGGGTGATATATAAGATTGCACAAACTATCGTGGTATAAAACTCATGAGTCATACTATAAAACTTTGGGAGAGGGTGATTGAGTATAGGTTGAGGAAGGTTGTCATGATATCGGAGAATCAATTTGGTTTTATGTCTGGAAGATCAACTATGGAAGATATACATCTTCTTAGACAACTTATTGAGAGATATAAAGAGAGGAACAAAGATTTGCATATGGTTTTATTAATTTGGAAAAGGCATACGATAGAGTACCTAGGAATGTTCTCTAGTGGACAATGATGAAGAAATGTGTTTCTCTCAAGTACATTAGTATAATTAGAGATATGTACGAAAGAGTAGTAACCAATGTCCGCACTTGTGGAGGGGTGACAACCAATTTTCCTACAACGGTTGGGTTATATCAAGGATCTGCATTAAGCCATTTCCTATTTGCTATAGTGATGGATGAGCTTACGAGATCAAATCAAGAAAATGTGTCGTGGTGTATGTTGTTTGCTGATGATATTGTTTTGATTGATGAGTCTAGAGCTGGGGTTAATGCTAAGTTAGAATTATGGAGACAAACATTAAAAGCAAGAGGTTTTAAGTTGAGTAGGAGTAAGACAGAATATATTGAATGTCGGTTTAGTAAGCAACGAAGTAGTGACGGGAGTGTAGTGAAGCTTGGTGAGCAAGAAATACCGGTGGATGACTGTTTCAAATATTTGGGATCTATCATTCAAAAGTATGAAGAAATTGATGGAGATGTAAATCATAGGATAAAGGTTGGGTGGATGAAATGGAAAAGTGCAACTGGAGTGTTGTGCGATCGTAGAATGTCATTGCGATTGAAGGGAAAGTTTTATAGGACAACAATTAGGCCCGCTTTACTATATGGTACGGAATGTTGGGCTGCCAAGAGACATCATATTCAAAAAATGAGTGTAGCTGAGATGCGTATGCTTAGATGGATGTGTGAAAATACAATAAAGATAAGATTCGAAACGAGGCGATACGTAAGAAGGTAGGCGTTGCATCCATTGAAAATAAGATGAGAGAGAATCGTTTATGGTGGTTTGGACATATTCGGCGAAGGCCTAATGATGCTCCAGTTAGAAGGATGGAGAAATGGGAAAATATATTAGTTAAAATAGGTCGGGGTAGGCCTAAGAAGACTTGGATGAAGATGATAGGAAAGGATATGAATGCTTTGAACCTCACCGAGGACATGGCAATGGATAGAAATGATTGGAGGAGAAGGATTCATGTGGAAGACTATGAACATCCCAAATATTTTAAAATTTTATAAATATTCTCTTTTTGCCATGGCTCCCATTTTCTGAGTAAATCGAGTCGTTTCAATCTAAATTCTAGTTATTTCTCGATATCACTGGAATCCAAATGCATTTTGTATATCTGACTCAATTTCAGATCCGGATCCAGTTCAAAAACCAAATCTGAGACTCATTATCTAATTTTTAAAACCAAATTTACAAAAATACCGAAAATAATTTCTGAAAGGCTCAGACAGTCCATCCGGTATCCAGTTGGATCAACGATTCTGTATTTCTCGATTCGAGATCCAAAACTCGAATATCTCCTCAAAATCTAGATCCAAAACGGTTTTCTGAAGAAATTTCCAAAGATCAAAACCCTTCTTTTGTAAATATTTCTCAAAAATACAAAAAAATAGTTTTAAATTTCTTATTTTCCCATAGTTTTAGAGTTTTATTTCAAAAACACAAAAAAATAAAAAACACAAAGAAAAAGAACAAAAAAATCAAAATGGAAAAGAAAAAAATACAAAAAGATGGTTTAAAACTTCTTTTATAAAAGTGTAAAAACACCTTTTGAAAACAACCATTGTTTTGAAAAATTCTAACAAAATGGAAGGACCCCTGTAAAACCCCCCAACAACCTCTCGTTGTAAAGGAGAGACCGCAGGGAGGAGATCATGAGGGGCTTCCGCCTCTTCCTTCAAGAACCACCCTCCAATGATCTTCTCGATTGTTCCCTAAATGAACCACCCTCCGATTCTCCTCCTCCACGGATCACCAGTTGATCCCTAACCAACTCATCATCTTCCCCTCCGTTTCTGGATCATTCTTCTCCTTCATATATAAACCAGCATCGAGGGATCAACTAAGGATCCAGTTTTTACCCCGTCGTTGCTTCATACATCCTCTGACTCTCTCTGGGATCTACTCTCCTCCCTCCTTCAAAGTTTCTGCAAAAACCAGGTGAGTACCGCTTCTCCCCCTTAGTTTTCTCTAAGATTTTCCTTTGATTTCCTGTTTTCGATCTCCATTAACGCACATTGGATAAACATTAGATTGCTCATAACAATCCCAATACATCCCTATGCAACAATAACAAAATTCGTCAATTCCAACACCTAATTCCCCCTTTTTTTTACTTATTTATTTGTTTTATTATCTGTCTTTCGCAATTATATTTCATTTGTTCTGGTTTACTATATTTCATACTTGCCTTGAATTTTCCTTACGTTAGATGGTTCATGGTAGTTTTACTTTTTTTTTAGCTCACAGATCATCCTTTGCTCCTGTATTTCCTTTTGGGTTCATTTACGGTGTTTTCCTTTTGGGTTCATTTTGTTTTATGCCTTCCTTCATATTCCAGTATTTTAGGCACCACATTCTTGCATTTTAGCATTTCGGGATCATCTCATCATGTTGTTGTTTCTGCAATCATATGGACTTCAGTATTTTTGATCTCCACCCAGCGTCTACATGGTTCGTACTAGGCATATATTAAGTGTAGTTGAGCTATCTTATAGACCTTGGATCAAATCCCTGAAGTAATTCATGACTGATCTCCTGCGAGTGTCAAAACTTTTAATCTGGTGCTGAGCAATCACCCATTCAGATTCCCAAAGGAATAACGTCGATCTGTTAATATCATTCATGCATCTCTCCCTGCAGTAGGGTATCCAGTCTCACCTACACGACATTCAACTATCAATGAATCGTTGTAGCTATCGCATGAGTTCCACCCATTGAGCTCCTGTGTTGCTCAATATCAGTCGAGTCCAGTGGTAGCCATGTTTTCAGCCCACCATGGCAATAGGTCTAGCTATTTGTACCTCATCTCCAAGACATTGTAGTGATTCTATGCATTAGCGTTAATTTAGGTGTGTCTTCCACGGGACCAATCCTTGTTCATCCTTACCTCACTGAAAACAAATCATCACCATCTGCGATTGATCGCATATACAGTTCATATTTCCCATCATATCTCCCGATAAATCTAGTGATCTTATTTGTTGATTTTGCTTGCTATCTTGTTTCAACGATGTGTTTTGCTTCATTCTGCACTTTATTTAGTTTGGATATCCTCTGTTTCGTCCATGTATGTCTCTATACAGGATCCAGATTAGCGTATAGTCTCAAGCTCTCACTGCCTCTGTACAACAAAAAGATATATAGGTCAGTATAGGGTGTGTTCAACTCAGCATTCACATTTCCATTTTATGCTATCCCCTTTCTCTAGCATCTTGTGTTTTCCTCTACCATATTCTCTTCATTTCCTAGGTTTATCTGCTATATATATTGTTCTTTTAGCATTTGTTCCTGTGATTGATTTTGTTCATGTCTTATTTACTGTATTGTGATTCCATAGATTTCTTTGTAATTTTTAGGTCAAGATACAACAATTAGTTTTCCTCTCTCCTATTTTCATGACTTTCCCTTTGCCGCTATGTGATGCTCTTTATATATGTTATTTCTGTTTTCTATGATGATCATGACAATCGTGATGCCTGATTCTTGGCATATGTTTTCCTGTCATACAAGCTGGGGATCCTTTGCAGTTCGAGCACATCGTCCTAACCTTTGCAGAAGTTCTGATGCCTTCATCGCTATCCCAGTGATAAACCTACTGGATAAGTTTTAATTTGGTCAAAAGTGTTGAGGGAAAAGCAACTTCTGCTAGGGAATACCTGCAAAAATATAAACATGGCATCAAATAATGAATGGTAGGGCCTGGAATTCTTCCCAATCCAACATCGACAAGGTACATAAAGGTTGTGCAATCTTCATGTCACCCTCTGCGTCAAGCAATTATCCTCCATAACATCGTGAATTGTGTCTGGTGTCTGTGGGAGCAACAAGCTTAAATCAGAATTAAAGTCATCATTTAAATCTGTGGATAGAATGGACCTTTCTGCACAAGCTCAAATACACAACAAGTGATTTGCTTTGTCGTAATCTTGGGTAGGGGATTGATGAATTCCCCAACCAATGTGCTCAAGCGCACTGGCAGACGAGGCTTCAAAAATGGCTTCCATATGTAGTGATGCGTTGACAACAACAATGGGAGATGCTGAATAGTTCAGAGAAAGAAAAGATGGGTTCCTGCTTGTGGGTTGCTATTGTATTTACAGACCCTCCCACTACATTCGTCTGTGCACCCTTTACCCATATCCAGTGCATACACACTTTACTTGCCTATAAGCCACTCACTAGATCTGTGCCTGTGCAACACTTCTGCACCAACTCCTTTCACCTTTGATGCACATACCAGTTAAATGCATCACCCATCACATACTCACTGTAGGTGCACGACACTACTTTGCACTTACCTTGCACCTTCACTTCAGTCACTGTACCGCACCATCTCCATCCTCAAGGCACGACCCTGCTACAGTGCCACTTACAATAGCCTGTATATACTTTGTTACCTTACCTTCTTTTCACCACATCCCACAGCCCATCCTGTATACATACAGGGAATCACTTTCAGCTCTTGTAGCATTGCTAGCATAGTATGTACACCTGTTTGGCTCCAGCATCATACATCACATGTACACAACACACACATATTTGCTGTTAGTCATTTCTTGCATTCATCGTGGCGTGTTTCATCATTCCATATGCATGCCTATACTCATTAGTTTAGGGATCAAATGGTATATATGTTTTGCCATTAGTTTAACCTATCATGTAGGCATCAACATATCATTTCTGTATTTTAGGCAATCATTCCCTCATTTAATGCATTCCAAGGCATATATCTTCTTACCCATGACATACTGAAACCTCATTAGCTTGAGAGCATCGTACATTGAACATTCCATCTTCTTCCTATATTCACATCTCATTAACTCTATTTTTACAGGAAAGTTATAAATCGTTGAATTTCTTTTTTAGATTAGGAATTTGAAGTCCAATTCAATTCAAATGTAATATCTAGATCATAATGAGAAATTTACATTTCAAGCATTAGATTAGAATGTATGAGCATGTATATATCTTAGAAATTGCTTGTTTTTCATATCATTTTTCTCTTTTATTTCAAAAAATTCACGAATGGGAACACGAATGGCACGTGCACCATTCTAATAAGAGGTGATTAAATCCTAAGTTGATGATTTGCATTAATGGCCATAGTCAAGGTGTGGACAAAACTTATGGTTTTCATCTTTTATGAAATAACACTGGATCCACACTAGATCTTTTTAAAAAATCATCATATTTTTTTAAATATTTTCTTTCTTTATTAGAGTCTGACTTGAAATTAACTCAAAATATATATCAATGGCCATAGTCAGAATATATTGAGAGTTAATTTCATTTTAAACTCTATAAAGGCACCAAAATGTGTTTTATTCTTTACTTGAATTTAAATATGATTATTATATAATACATTTTATGACCATAGTTAGAAATGTATTATATCTTCAATCTTATTTCAATTCACTTAAAGAATGAAATATGATTTTCAAATTCTTTTAATTCATTCATCATTTAGGATAGAATTACATCATATTTTCAAAATTCCTTTCATATTATTTCAAAAATCTAAGTGATTTTGAGATAATTCTTCAAATATCTTCTTTACTTCTCAAATCAATCTTTAATTCTTATAAATTCAAATTCATCTTTCTATTCTCAATTCTATCTCACTTCAAAATTCAAAATTCAAAATTCAATTTCAAAATCCAATTTGACTTTGAAATTTCAAATTCACTTCTATATTCCAAATTCAATTTCTAAATTCAAATCCAAATTCAAAGTTCAATTCAACTTTGAAAATTCAAATTCATTTCCATTTTCAGGATTCAATTTTAAATTCAATTCAATATCCCATATTGTATTTCAAAGTTCAATTTAAACTTTGGAATTTCTCAATTCATCTCCTAATTTCAAAACTCAAGTTTAAAATCAAGTTTATTCTTTATTTTTCAAAATCTCTAAAGTTCTATTTAAAAATTGAGTCTTGATTCTCAATTCAAAATCAAGGTTTTGAGATTGATTCTGAATCTCAAAATCCGATTTTCCCTAAAGTTTAAAGCCGACTTTTTAAATCAAATCTGGATTTCCAAAATCCAGATCCATCTTTAAAGTTCCATTTTGGATTTTCAAAACCCAATTTCACCTTGGATTCAGATTTTCAAATCCAATCCCATCTTGGATTCTAGATTTCGGATCCAATTCCATTTAGGATTCCAGATTCCGGATTCAATTCCATCTTGGATTCCAGACTTTGGATCCAATTCTATTTAGGATTCCAGATTTTCAGATTCAATTCCATCTTGGATTCCAGACTTCGAACCCAATTTCATCTAGGATTCCAGATTTCGGATCAAATTCCATCTAGGATTCCAGATTTCAAATCCAGTTCCATTTTCAATTCCTATTTTCAAAACCATGTTCAAGTCTATTTCTCAAAAGTCTAAATCCAAATTCAATTCCTGCTTCAGGTTCTGAAATTAAGAATTTCTTTTTCAGAATCGATTCATTCAAATTCAAAGTCAATTTTGACTTTGAAACTTCATTTTTTTCTCAAAAATT
The DNA here is from genome assembly GCF_984573655.1 of Nuphar pumila. Lineage (NCBI taxonomy): Eukaryota > Viridiplantae > Streptophyta > Magnoliopsida > Nymphaeales > Nymphaeaceae > Nuphar > Nuphar pumila. Next base: position 64,762,581 of record NC_143264.1, on the reverse strand, counting down.
CTATTTCAAGTTCCAAAAATCTCCTTTTCTCCTTCTTTCTTCAAATCAAAATCCATTTTCCAGCTCTGATTATTCCAAGACTCGAAATTTCAAGTCTCTTCTTCCAGATCTATTTCAAATTCGGAGTTATATTCAAAATCTAACTTTTTTAAACCAATTCTTCAACCCTTTGAATCATTTCTTCATTATATTATTAAATCTATTTTCAGAATCACTTGGATAAATCACAAAATTTCTAAATTATTTTCTCAAAAGCATATATTCTTGCATTTGCACTTCACAAGCATGATTCTTTGTGCATTTAGACTTAGAATAATTTCTTAGACAATATTTAAGCAAAGCAAAAAGCATAAGTTCGATCCTTGGTTCGATTACTCCTGGTAAAGGCGTTAGGAACGGTTGAACCTTGTACCGACGAGCGAATCCCGTTTCTCTATTTTTCCGTAAATTTTCAAAATGGAGGCGAGTAATTTTCAAAATTAAAGTTAAGTGAGATCTTTGCAAAAGAATTCCTCTTTCTTCTTTCTTTTCTTTTCTAGTTTTTATTTCTCCTTTAAAAAGGAAATAGAGGTTAGAAAGGGAAAAAGAAGAAAAAGAGAGAAAACAAAGAGGAAATTTTTTGCAATGATCATAAAGACCCAGAATGATTTTCTTTTTTGGTTCATATCGCCGACCCCAATTGTTTTGGGATGAAGGCATAGTTGTTGTTTGTTGTTGTTGAAGCTTGGCTCATTTGGCTAGTTTACCGGGAGTTTGTGCTTGGCTTACCACACACATAAGCAGATTTTAAACACTTCAAGCTTGGCTCATTTGGCTCGTTCACCAGCCTCATTCTAATGGGATGGTGAATGATCTGAGCTCGTGCTGACTTATTATTCTATGGGACTATACTTTTTAGTTTGATGGGGCCGAACAAGAAACTCAAATGACACGTGCGCACACACACACACACTCTCCTTTGGAGTGAGCTAGTGTATATGATGGTCCTTTAGAGCAAATTAATGCATTACTGTAATATCATACTAATCTGTCGTTTATCAAGTGTAGGCGAATGAAAACCAATGAAAATGTGATATTCGTCACTATAATTTCCTTGAAAAAAAAGATATTCGTCACTATAAGATGCGCTGTTTGAAGTTGAACACAACCCACAATGAAACAACGATAAGATGGGATATTATATTATATTATAGAGCAGAATATAGAAATCAGGAATTTGCATGGGTTTTCTCTGGATAGATTGGCTTGTACAAAAAAAAAGCTTGAGAATCCAAGTTGGCTTGAAAAAGCCATGAGCCTAAAGCTTACAGTATAGGCACTGGAGTAGCAAGTGGGCGTGAGAAATGATGTTGGAATCACAAAACTAAAATCAAATCTTTAAGGGGGCGTTCGTTTCATGCCCTTTCCTATAAAGGAGGCTCTCATTCATAGGAAACAAGGCCTCTGCCCTACAAAAAGTAAAACAAACATGCCTAAGAAAAATATATGGTGAAAACCACATAATAAATGCAAAAACAGCAGCTTTCCTATAAAAATGGGTTCGTACCTCCCCCTCCGAAAGCACTTTCCCTCTAAAGTGGCTATTTGAAAGGAAAGAGGCTTCCCTTGCGGTGGGTGTGTAAGCGTCTCTTACACAACCACTGAGGACACTTTCTCACGAAAGGAGCTTCCCATGAGAGAATGTCTGATGCTATTTTAAAAAAATTGAGTATTCAACATTTACTATGTGGACCCACCACATATTTCTCGGGGCATTCATTTCATCTCCCTTGAGAAAAAGGGCGGAAGTCTTCCTCATCCCCTCCTCTTCTCGGGTTTAACAAAAAGGTTTTACCTTGCCCATTGCACTGTTCCTCGACTAACCGCTCCCCACCGTTTGATCCTGCAGCAAAAACAAACTCCCCACCATGAGAAGAGCTTCCTCTCTTCTATCATCTCTGAGGGAGCTGAGAAACCGTTATACAAAGACACCCATCTCCGTTATCTCCCTCTCTTTCCACTCCGACCTCCACGACTCACCTCCCCAACCCTGCAGAACTCACCACGGTCTCCTCTACAAGAGGAGGACCCCCCAATTCCAGAGGAACCCATCTAGAAATCTCGACACCCTCGTGCCAAACAACGACCCACCGTTGTCCTCCAGACAGAGGAAAGTCAAGGAAAAGAGCAACCTCGATGAGGCGTTCGAATCAGCGACCACAATGGAGGAAATGGTCTCTGCCTTCAAGGCAATGGAGTCCGTCTTCGACGAGAACGACAAGAGGCTCGGCCTCGCTTGCCTGAAGATGGGACAGTGCCTGGACTCCACAGGTGCGGATCACCAATCTACCCTTGTTTATGCCAGTAGAGCTCTCAGGATACTAGAGATGAATGATGATGATGGTGATAGTAATTCGGCTGTTTCAATGGCTATGGCTTTGCACCTTATGGGTTCCGTTCATTACAACCTCAAGAGGTTCAATGAGAGTTTAGGATACTTAAACAGAGCGAATAGGATATTGGGTAGGCTTGAAAATGAGAGTACTGGGTTTGATGTTAGGCCGATTTGTCATGCTGTTCAACTGCTGTTGGCGAACACGAAGACGGCGATGGGTAGGAGGGAAGAAGCCTTGGATAACCTTCAGAAAAGCCTGGAGTTGAAGGAGTTGCTTCTTGGGCCCAATTCCAGAGAATTGGGTGTTGCTTATAGGGAGGTATCAGAGGCTTATGCGGCGGTCTTGAGGTTCAAGGAGGCGCTGTCGCTTTGTTTGAAGGCGCTGGAGGTGCATACGGAGCAACTGGGGCAGAATTCTTTGGAGGTAGCTCATGATCGACGGCTTCTTGGGGTGATATATTGCGGGCTGGAGGAGCATCAGAAGGCATTGGAGCAGAATGAATTGGCCCAGAGGGTTTTGAAGAACTGGGGCGTGTCATCGGATTTGCTTAATGCGGAGGTCGATGCTGCCAACATACAGATTGCACTTGGGAAGTTTGAGGAGGCAATCAATACATTGAAAGGGGTTGTCCAGCAGACTGATAAAGACAGCGAGTCACGAGCATTGGTGTTTATTGCGATGGCCAAGGCCCTTTGCAATCAGGAGAAGTTTGCAGACTCTAAGCGATGCTGTGAGATTGCATGCGGTATACTTGATAAGAAGGAATTGTTGGCACCATCGAAGGTTGCAGAGGCTTATGGAGAGATTGCGATGCTGTGTGAGACTATGAACGAGTTTGAAACTGCGATCTCTCTACTGAAAAGATCGCTTGCATTACTTGAGAAAATTCCACAAGAGCAGCATGCTGAAGCCAGTGCTTCTGGACGGATAGGTTGGCTACTTCTGCTGACGGGGAAGGTGCCTCAAGCTATCCCTTACTTGGAGAGTGCAGCAGAGAGGTTAAAGGAGAGCTTTGGACCAAAGCATTTCGGTGTTGGCTATATATACAACAATCTTGGTGCCGCATATATGGAGCTAGACAGGCCTCACTCAGCTGCACAAATGTTTGCACTTGCCAAGGACATCATGGACGTTGCTCTTGGGCAACAACATGCAGATTCCGTTGAAGCATGCCAGAACCTTGCTAATGCTTATGGTGCCATGGGAAGGTATGTTGGCACGTACCTTGTTTTTGATGTTCTCTTCTTTTTGTTTACTTAAGATTTTGAGGTTATTGTTTGTGGTTATTATTGTTAAATTTTGGCACCAGTTTGCTACCAAGAAGCTGAAATGCATATGTTTTATATTGTGGAAACGAGTCAAGAATATTTGGATGCCTTGGTGCCTAAATTCAAGGAGAAAACATACTTGCAATATGATTTCATAGATGAATGAAAACACTAAAACACTAAAACGTAAAGTTCCAAACAATAGCATGAATCTTTTCATCTGATCAGCAGGCACAAACTAAACTGATAATTGTAAAACTGACTTTATTTGAGGAAACTATCTTATACTAAATTATCAGTCATCAACTTGTATGACTTACCAAACCAATGTCTAAATTACCAGCCAATGCTTCTTCATATCTGACAATTCAAAAGACACTTATGTAAGCAATTTTTGGGAACATGTAACGTCGTACTTATATCAGGCCCCTGTACTAGTGTTATATCTGTGGTATTAGGTGCTTCTGGTACAGAACAATCGAGTTCAAACTTTACTTGACCCATTATGTCCGTTTTATGTTACAAATGATGATTTTTTACTGTTAACTATATTTTTATTGATCATTTTTTGTAAGTTAACTCTATAGCTGGCATGCTTTGGACTTTAGTTCATAATTGATAGTCTATAACATTACATCTAAAATATTTTGTAAAGTGTTGCATAATTGTGAAAATTAGCATGTATATTTGCACCCACACCCAGACACACACATAAGCATATATACCTCGTACCCATATTTTTTAATTTTTTTGTATCATATGTTTTGTACCTGTGTTCTATTCCACACCTGCTCCATACCTATGTGATGGTTTCTGAAGAATAGGCTGCATTTTGTTGCTCAAGAATGAAAAGAGAGCTGAAACATGTCGTGTTAGCACGAGATTTAATTTGAGTCATAATAGTGAAGAATCTAATTGAGATAATTATGTAATAAGCTCTCTACACAAACTGGATACCTCACTTGGGACACTAACATCTTTGTCCGACACTCTAATCTTTTTCAATTTGGAATCCAAATGTTATTCTTGTAGTTATGTGCATTCATTTCTTGAAAGAAGTTGAACAAGTTTGAGTTTTGTATATAGTTAAGTCGTCAAAATGACTACTTGCAACTCCTAGGTCTTATTTATGGGCTTATATTTCAAATTCTACTTTATATTGGAAATATTATGTTTTATAATATTTTTCTTCTATATTTTTACATGAATTTTGAGGGTGATAATGTATTGTGTAAGATTGAAATGTATAAGACAAGAAATATTATCTTTAAATATGCAAAACGTGATTTTATCATTTTTGCACATTGATTCCTTTTTAAAGTTTAAATAGGCTGGATCCTTGGAAATGCAAATATAGACTTTAGAGTCTACACACAATTAAGATAATAAAAAAGTGATTCAAGTACGTTAATAGTGTCACATGACTTATCAGTATGTGGTTGTGTATTTAGTTGTGCATCACTATATGTTGTTATGTATTATTTGCTCAAAATGAACTTGGGAATGAGGGCATAGGTGGTGAGTAGATGGGCTTGCAAGAGTGGAGCGAGTGGGGAGGTTATGCAAGGGGCCCTTTATTATTTTCCATTGAAATTGGTCATAAGTAGTCTTGCATAAGTCACAGGGACTCGGCAAAACAGGTGCCGCACCCGCGTCGACGCGACGCGATGAGACGCAGGTGCGGCCAACACGACCTTGGGTGCGGTCAACACACCCAGGGTCATTTTTGTCCACTATTTGGCGTTAATTTTTTTTTTCCCCGATGAAAAGGAGGATTAGGGCAAATGTTTTTTTTGCCCTAATCTCTCCTCTCCTCTCCCCCTGAGCTCGAGCTCTCTCCTATCGACGCCCCAACTCCACCTCCCAGGCTCCTCCTCTCGGCTCCTCCTCTCCATTCGCAGGTATGTACCCTCTCTCACTCTCTTCTTGGGTCGGCAGGGGACTCAACTGTCGAATGAACCGATCCAACCGGTTGGTGTAGATAATAAACTCCACCTTCCTTATAGCCTCCACCAATCCTCTTTCCCGTCAACAAGTCCTGAAAAGTACAACAGGCATGATCAAATATTACTCTACAATTCAATTCTTTGGCAACACGACTAACCGATAACAAATTTTGAGGAAATGAAGGGGCATGAAGAACATTTGATAGTTGAAGAGTAGGGGAGATAGAAATATTTTCCTGGCCAACAATGGGAGAGAAACTTTCATCGGCAAGAACTACCTTTTTATGGTTAACAACACGATTCAAATTTGAAAAATCACATGAATTTTCACACAAATGTCTAGATGCCCATGAATCAATAATCCACCTACTACCTTGACAAGATAATCCATCACTTGCAAAACATGCAACATCAGCCATGGGGGAACTAGATGGACGATGGGCCAACAACTCATCATACTCAACACGAGTAAGAGTAACTGAATCACTAGGACACTCAGGTTTGACAACCTGTGCCTTAGTAGCAACTTTAGCTGAAGATGCGGGAGGTCGTCCATGCTTGTCAAAACATCTATCTTCTAAATGTCCAAATCTCCTGCAGTAGGTGCACTAGAGCTTGCCTCTTCCTCCTGTGCCTCGACCACGTCCACGACCTCGTGGATTAGGAGTAGAACCTCGGCCTCGACTATAGGAAATAGACAAAGCCGAGGTTTAGGACTCCGATTGGGATGAAGGAAGGGACATGGCAAGCCTGCTCAACCAATTATATGCCTCAGCAAGAGTGAGAACATCTGAGCCTCTCAACATCTGAACTTTGGCAACTAAGAATTTAGCTGACAAACCAGTAAGGAACCACGCAACCATGGTGTGCTCCTGGTGAAGTTTTTGCTTATCACAACACTATGGTCTATGTGCATTTAGTCCCTCAAAAGCTGCTTTCACAGAGGCATAGTACTGGGCTAGTGTTTGCTCTCCTTGCTGCAACTGATAGATCTGCTCCACTTGAAGAATACGACTCACATTAGTTTCTTGTGAGTAAGTATCTCGTAAATTGTCCCACATTTGTTTTGCAGTCGTGTAATAAATAAGCCCATCCGCTATGTGAGGTTATACACTATTCATAATCCAGGACATGACGATATCATTGTCCTCTTCTCATGTAACATACTTTTTAGTTTTGTCTTTAGGCTCACTTTCCAATAAAATATGCTTTCTGCAATGCCTCTAGACAGACTGTTAAAATACATGTGTAATCTATATATATATATATATTTATATATATATATATTGTCTAAATATACCCACTAGGGGTATTTTAGACATTTCACAAGTACCCGATAGGGGTACTTGTTTTTTTGCTTTTATTTTTTGTAATTATTTTACGCTTTATTTTTTTATCTTTTTTGTTTTTTATTTTTGCCACATAAGGGGCCCCACCATGGAGTCGATGGGGCCCCCAACGGTCACATTTGTGACCGTTGGGGGCTCCCAACGACTCCATGGGGAGCCCCCTAGGTGGCTCTCCTTTTAAGGCCTAAGGCCACCCCTCCTCTCCTTTTTTGTGTATATATAGGGGTGAACCCCTCTTGTATTCTTCACTCTTGAGAGCTCTCTCTCTTTTCAATAAGAGACATTTATATTTTTATGTTGTGTTGTCTCTTGTGGGTTTGGGTGTTAGCCCTTTTGTTTGTTCATTAGTGGATATTGTAAGTGCTTAACGCACTCTTTGTTTTTCCACATATTTCATTACATGGTATCAGAGCCTTATGTATGCTCTTCTTCTTAATATAGCTAGTTGTGTAGCTATATTTTTTTCTTGTTGTATCTCTCTTCGTTTGTCCTCTTGTGAGTGATTAAATGGAAGGATAACAAAAGATTGATCTCTCCTTCAAGTTCAATGGCTCCAACTACATGATGTGGGCCGCCGCCATGGAGAACAACCTCAAAGGTAAAAAACTTTGGGGATACTTTATGGGCACCATTCCGGAACCACAACTCCAATTATCTAAGATGGATGGTGATCAAGAAAAAGCTCTTGAAGGAAATGCCCGCATGAAGGCCATTGAAGATCACCAATCTAAAGTGGAAGATTGGGAAAGTAATCATGCCAAGATTCTTGCTTGGTTCATGAATAATGTGGAGCTCAAGATTTGCGCCAACATTGCTAAGTTTCGGATGGCTAATGAAGCATGATTCTTTATGAAAGGTATGTTTACTCAAAAAGACCTTGCTCGTCAATTCTTTCTTCAAGAAAAAATCTGGACTATCAAGCAAGGGGAAATGAGTGTAAGGGATTACTTTAGCACTCTTGGACCCTTATGGGATGAACTATCTTTACTAGAACCAAAGTGGGTTTCTAGTGTGGATGTGAAATTAAGGAGGGAACAAATGAAAAAAGAACACTTTTTCCAATTTTTACATGGGCTTAGGCCAGAATATGAACAAGTTAGATCTTTCCTTCTTCATAGATCTAAGCCTCTTCCCTTGGAAGATGCCATAGCCGAAATATGCCAAGAAGAAACTCGTCTTGGCATGATTAAAGGAGGAGATGATGTTTTGGCCGTATCAAAACCCGACAACCATATGAAAGCTTACAAACCTCCACATTTTGGAAGGCAAAGTAATTATAATGGCAACTATATAAAAGCCATTTGCCATCATTGCCAAGAACCGGGTCATATAAGACGTAATTGCCCTAAGTTGAATGAAGCACCTAAAAATAAGGTTGCTTCCGTTGAAGAAGTTACTCAAAAGAAAGAGGAAACCATCAAAGGGAAGGAATCTTTTTCTCTTGCTCAACTATCGGAAGCACTACAAACTCTACTCAAGATACCATCAACCTCGGGTGCCGCCATAGCTTCTTCCTCTCCTCCATGTATGTCTTCTTGGATCCTTGACTCTGGAGCTTCCTTTCATATGACCCCGCTTGAAAATAAGCTTTCCGATTTGTGTAATAACTATAAAAACTCCTATGTTTCAACTGCCGATGGTACATCTTTACAAGTAAAAAGTTTTGGAACTTTAAACTTTTTCAAAGATTTCTTTGTGCCAAACGTGAGAGTTGTACCTCAACTTAATTTAAATCTCCTCGCTGTTGCTCAAATATGTGATCATGGATGTGAAATCTCCTTCTCAACTAAGGATTGCTCTATACAGGATCTCCGGTCCGGGAAGCAGATTGGGCAAGGCCATAGGAGGGGAGATCTCTATTATATGAGCAACTTGAAACTCCCCACTAACTCTTTTTGTAACCATGTCCAAGATAAAAATATTGAAATTTGGCATCAAAGACTTGGACATCCAAGTTTCTAAAAAATGTACTCCTTTCCATTTGGAAAGAAATTTTGTAATGAGAAACATTTTGTTTGCAAGAGTTGTATTTTTGGCAAAATGAAATCCATTCCTTTTCCAAACCGAACTTTTGTGTCCAAAAGACCGTTTGAGTTAGTCCATTCGGAAGTTTGGGGTCCTTCCCCGGTCATGTCTAAAGGAGGGTACTCCTATTACGTTACTTTCATTGATGACTACACTAGGTATGTGTGGATCTACTTTCTTAATTTAAAATCCGAAGTCTTTGACTTCTTCAAAAAATTTCATATGATAGTTAAAAATCAATTTTCAAGTAATATCTCTACTCTTAGATCCGATTCGGGTGGAGAATATTTATCAAATGAATTTCAAAATTATTTAGAAGTGAATGGAATTTGTCATCAAAGATCGTGTCCTAGGACTCCCCAACAAAACGACTTGGCCGAAAGAAAGCACAGACACATCATGGAAACCACTAGGACACTCCTTATTTCCAAGGAGATTCCAAAGAGTTTTTGGGCCGAAGCGGCCTTAACCTCAACTTACTTAATAAATAGAGTGATATCTTCATCCTTACAAAATACATCTCCATATGAAAAACTCTTTGAAAGAACACCCGATTTCAATAGATTAAGAATTTTTGGGTGTAAATGTTTTGTCCTTACACATAAAAGGGACAAATTATCTCCTAAAGCTATTGAATGTGTTTTCTTGGGATATGGAGAAAATAAAAAGGGTTTTAGATTCTTTGACTTGAAAAATAACAAACTCTATGTATCCAAAGATGTAACCTTTTTGGAAAATGAAAATGGTTTTGTGAAAACTAAAGATATTGACGAAAGTAAATATGCTTTTTTATTTGATCTTCTCTCCCAAGAAGATGAGACTCCTCAAGAAGAGGAAATCTCTAATGAGTCTGTGAATGACCTAGAGGATATTCCTCTTGACAATGTTGTAGATGAAAGTGATAGACCAATCCAAACCTATGTTAGGCGTGGTAAACAAGCTCAAATGAGCGCCTTAGAAAAATACTCTCAAGGATCCAATATAGAAGAAACCTCTTTAAGAAGATCCGGTCGAATCTCCAATCCTCCTAATAGGTTTGTTTCCTATGAGTCCCTAACTCCAAGGTATAGAGCGTGTCTAATTGCGTTGCACTCATTTAATGAACCTTCACACTATGATGAGGCCAAAAACATTTCCCAATGGGTTGAAGCCATGAACTTAGAGCTTAGTGCCCTTGAAAAGGCAAAAACTTGGTAAATAACTTCGTTACCCACTGAAAAAAAATCGATTGGATGTAGATGGGTCTTCAAAATTAAAAATAAAAGTGATGGTTCATTAGAACGTTATAAAGCCCGGTTAGTAGCTAAAGGATATGCTCAAGAATATGATATAGATTATGAAGAAACCTTTGCACCTGTAGCTAGGATGACTAGTGTTAGGACTCTTATCGCCATTGCGTCAGTCAAAAAATGGCCTATCTATCAACTAGATGTTAAGAATGCATTCCTAAATGGCGAATTAAATGAAGAAGTTTACATGGATCCCCCACCAGGAGTATGTATTGGTAAAAATAAAATTCTCAAACTTAAAAAGACATTATATGGTTTAAAACAAGCCCCAAAGGCTTGACATGATAGATTTAGTAATGTAATGACAAGTTTGAATTTTCGTTCATGTTATACTGACACTGCTTTGTTTGTGAAAAGTGCAGGGTCTTCAGTAGTTATTTTACTACTTTATGTTGATGATATGATAATCACTGGAAGTGATGAGCAAGGAATTAATGATATTCAGAAAGTTTTAAAAGAAAATTTTGACATGTCTGACCTTGGTTTCTTAAGATATTTTTTAGGAATTGAAGTTGCGTACTCTCCTCGAGGGTACATTCTCTCTCAGATGCAACTTGCTGCTGACATTTGTTTCAAGTCTGGTATCTCCGATGATAAGAAGATAGAAACCCCCGAAGTCATCAATGCGAAATTAAGATTGAAAGATTGAACACCTCTCGAGAATCCTACTCCCTATCGGCAACTTGTTGGGTCTCTAACCTACTTATCCATCACTCGGCTAGACATAGCTCATGTCGTCCACTCAGTCAGTCAGTTTCAACATGCACCTACAACCGTGCACATGAGTGCAGTCTTAAGGATCGTTAGATACATCAAAAACACCATAACTAAGGGATTTTTTCTTTTCTCCTCCTCATCACTTGATTTAATTGCTTATATCGATGCGGATTGGGGAGGAAATCCCAATGACCGAGTCTCAACTACGGGTTTCTGTGTTTTCTTAGGTGACTCTATGATTTCTTGGAGATGCAAGAAGCAGCACAAAGTATCCTTGTCCTCAACGGAAGCGGAATATCGTGCTATGGCCACTACAACCATGGAACTTGTATGGCTAAGAAGTCTTCTCAGTGATATGGGCATTGTCATCGCTACTCCTTCGAAGATGTGTTGTGACAACAAAAGCGCAATTTATATCGCAAGCAATCACACCTTCCACGAGCGTACTAAGCATATTGAGATGGACTGTCATTACGTACGTGATGAATTCCTAAGAGGAACCATAACACTTCCTTACGTCACATCCGAGTACCAGTTGGCGGACTTCTTCACTAAAGCCCTTGCTGCTTCTCGTTTCTTGTTTCTCCTTAACAAGCTTTCAGTCATATCCCCGTAAAGCTTGAGGGAGGGTGTTAAAATGCATGTGTAATCTATATATATATATTTATATATATATTGTCTAAATATACCCACTAGGGGTATTTTAGACATTTCACAAGTATCCGATAGGGGTACTTGTTTTTTTGCTTTTATTTTTTGTAATTATTTTACACTTTATTTTTTATCTTTTTTGTTTTTTATTTTTGCCACATAAGGGGCCCCACCATGGAGTCGATGGGCCCCCCAATGGGGGCTCCCAACGACTCCATGAGGAGCCCTCTAGGTGGCTCTCCTTTTAAGGCCTAAGGCCACCCCTCCTCTCCTTTTTTGTGTATATATAGGGGTGAACCCCTCTTGTATTCTTCACTCTTGAGAGCTCTCTCTCTTTTCAATAAGAGACATTTATATTTTTATGTTGTGTTGTCTCTTGTGGGTTTAGGTGTTAGCCCTTTTGTTTGTTCATTAGTGGATATTGTAAGTGCTTAACGCGCACTCTTTGTTTTTCCGCATATTTCATTACACAGACATCATGAATGTATGAGACCATCTAGCATAGTTGGTCTCGTCCAGCTTTACGGATGATCCATATAAAAAGGGGTTTGCAAATGCTTTATAATCAACCACTGTTTTAGTCTTCAGATCTCACTTCTGCGTTTCAGCCATGAGATTAGATAATGGATCTGTTCCAAAATACAGGCACTACCACACACAAACACAGCCTGCTGCAACAAAGAAAAAATATTGAGTCTGATCTAAACCAGACTGCTCCACAGATGGACCTTTGCTTTCGGGTCTATGAATCCTACCTGAGAACTTAGATCTGATGTGTGCACCCACTAACGACTATGAATCTGACCAGATTTTAATCACACTGATCAAATCTGATCTACACCACCAATGACTATAAATCTGACTAGATTTTAGTCACGCTGCTTAGATCTGATCTATACCACCACAAAAAGCTTTCAATGTCAGATTCTTGCAAATCAAATCTGATTTGCCACCACAAGCTGCTGTCATCGTCAGATTTGAATCTTGCAAATCCAATTTGAATTGGACCACGCCTAAAAACATCCAGGGCTGCGACAAAATATATTCCACAACCACGACACCCAATATCAGATCTGAATCATCCAGATCAGATTTGATCTAGTCCACGACTGCAACCTTGCAGGTTACCGAGATTGTGACTCGTCTGCACCATGAGGTAGGCTTCAGATCTCTTCGACGTTCACACCACCACCGCTGACAGGATCTGACGTCAGATCCAGGCTGCTGGATCACATCTTCTTCATGGTGACTAGACTGTCTTGGACCTGGTGTCAGATAGAAAATCGTGAATCTTCCTTCTCCCACATGTAAACCTAGTCACTGCAGCTGGTGTGAGCAACCAGGTCCGTGGTTGTGCTGAAGGAGGGAGAGAAGCTCGATCAGATCAGACACCCTGAGCTGTGTCCTGCTCTGATATCATGTCAAAAACGGCAAAGAGGAATCACCTTTCTCATTAGGTCTAATCTCTCTTAAATAGAGATTAGACGAGAATAGACTATTTACAATAATACCCTTTGCTACAAATAAAATAAACAAGAGAGACCCAACCTATTAAACAATGACAAAACTACCCTTAATACATATGTATATATACGGTGACTGCTTCTCAACAGTGCCTTCGTGCCCTTGTTCACTATTGGACTTGTATGTGCTTTTGCACTTTGTTCCAACAATTCCGCATACTTCGTTACAGTATGATCCCACTTTCATGTGAAATGCATGGTCAAAGAGAAAAGAAAATTTTTCAAAAAACCACCAAACTTCTCTGTATAATTCATATGCCCATCAAAAGTTTGAGAGTTTGCAATTTCCTACCAAAGTTTCTACCTGGGTTAATCAAATAACACCAAGTTTACTTACCTCTAATAAATTTTGCTGTTTATTTATTAAAATGAGCATGCTACCCGTACACCTTTCTTAAATGAGAGGGCCTAGGTTGTAGGAAACTTTTATAACCTTCATTTAATGCACCACTCATTACTTCTCATCTTCTTGAT